>NC_029773.3:93693326-93712376 GCF_000817695.3 Arachis duranensis | reverse complement strand
GTTACTAAGAAGCCAAAACTGGGAACCAAAGCAATTTAAACAAAAAAAAAAAAAATCCTTGTAGCTGACTATGTGGTCATGTTTCACGTCACATGTGAATTGCAAAATTATAGGGTGTTACGTTGGCGCTCCTCCACCTTGTCCCCTAGGTGGTGTTATATCCGGCGGAGGCACAATCTCAGGTCCCGGTGGACGTGGTGGCACAACCTCGGGTGGGCGTGGAGGCACCACACCCGGCTCCGGTACGGGGGTCTCCGGGCCAGGTGGAGATAGAGGTGGTTTAGGGGCATCAGGCAAGGGAATTGGGTGTGGCGGCGGGGGAGGATCCGTAGTTATTTCGGGGGGGACAGTCGGATCTATTTCGGGAATTGGCAGAGTAGTTGGGATCTCCGTTGGAGCCTTTACCGGGTATTCGGGTATTTCTTCGTTCAGATCCGTTATGGTTATTAAAGATTTTGCGTTGAAGGGGGATATAGAGATGGCCATGGATGTGGTTTTGATTTTGGCTTTGGGTGCGAAATGAGAGTATAGATTTCCCGAATGGAGAGGGTAGACGATGCTTCTCTTCAGGATGGAGCAACACATGCTTAACGATGTCATTCTTTTTCTGTGTTTCCGATTCCTTTCTTCTCATTCGGTGCATCGCGATATATAATTATATACTCTATATGGGAATGGGATGGGATTTGCATGCTCAACACACTTGTAACCTTGTCACACACTCCCTCAACTCATCTTTCTAGGCACAACACGTAGGTGTACTAGCATAGCCTAACATGTACGTGTTAGTCTTGCTATTTCACATAAAAATTGACATTTTCATTTTGGCAAAAATTTTAAATTTGTTAAATGACGACTCATTACAAAAATATTAATATTTTTATGTAAATATAATTAAGATATAAATATATTATCATCTTTTAATAATATTTTTATTTATTTATTTTGTGGAAAAAAAAGTATATTCAAAGACATCAAATTTCAGGTTAATATTTAGCGACTATGAAAATAATATGGTCCGTATATAAATATTATCTATTCATAAAATCTCTAAGATTAGTTTTATTTTGCTGTCGTAAGAAATATGAGGTGAGAATTACTAAATTATATATAAAGTTTGGGGATGTGATCGCTAATTTAAGAGGATCGACCCAAAATTTTCAATTTTTTGTTATGTTGGGAGCCTCTAGCTTAATGTCCGTAGTTGTATCGAAATCAGTATTGATGACATCTTTATCTTTTGTAATTTATTTAAATTGTGATAACGATGGTACTTGTGATATGAGAGAGAATTATTTTTTTAGCGAGCTTGTATTGCGATGACAACTTCTCCTAGTATGTCACCAACCTCTATAGAGGGTGGAGAACTAGATCCTATAGAAGATGCACTGTGAGAAGATAAGGAATCTGTCATGATAGATGAAAATAGTGGCGAGAATTTAAGGAAGATTTCAATTTGACAGAATAGTCCTTCAAATTCCAGAACGCAATAATATTTATCGCACTTTTTGGCTTTATATTTGGAGGCCGTGACACTAAGAATTTCCAAACGTCGAATCTAGATTTGGAGGCAGAGATTTGCATGATAATTCGGCTCTAATCGAGTTTTAAGTTGGCAATCCTCCAAAATAAAGAGAAAGTTGTACTTACTGTCAAGAGTTATAATATCTATGGTGAGATTGAGTATAAAGTGTTGAAATCGCATCACATCAAGTATCATAGAAAGTGTAACAAATTTGTAAAAGGTTGTAATTAGTTGATTCAGATCCCTCTTTAACAGAAAAAAGGTACTTGAGATGTTAATGGAATAATGGACCTTATACACGTTTGGAACCGAAATCTCTAGTAATTACAGACAGCTTGATTAGCTTGATTACCATGTGATTGTTCTTTTACCTTTCCAATGATAAAAGTTGATGCGATTGTGTCAATTAAAGTCTTGCAAAATATAATAGAGGCAAGTTATGATTTCATATCAAGTTACAAGAAAGTTTGATTGACAAAATAAAAGTTAGTTGCACGAATTTATGGAGATTAAGAAGAGTCATACATTGAGTTGTTAAAGATAGATTCTAGGCGTACAGGTAACTATGTCAAGTAATATTGCGAGCCTGGGCTAGATGTTGGAGGTCCAAAAAAGACTAGGGGAAGAATGCAACAAATATTGCTGATGGAACTGAAGATCATGTACTGACCAAGTATGCTAATCGAATCGGATCAAATCTAACCGAAAAATGTAAAAATTATATCCGATCTAATAAGTGCCGTGCAGATCGAATAGAATGATAAACTAGTCACTATAAGAAATTGAGAGAAATAGAATAAGGCGGCAGCAGCAGATCCACATGGAGAACCAGAGACAAGTCGCAGGCCAGTTTTCATTTGAAATTGAAGCAACAGAGATTTCCACCCTCGAGATTATTCACTCTGTCTTGGATTTGAGAGGCAGCTACACGACACAAGGCGACGAGCCCAGGAGAACCGTTCCGAACAACGTCGAAGGGGAAGCACAGATGAATCATCACTGAACGTCCATGGTCTCAAGCGCAGTAACACAGCAACCGCAGGAGCTGCTGACGGTGGAGGTCACCATGGCTCTTCATCCGTTTCATCTTTCGTTAGTTGCAGGGATCCAGCTTGTGTTGTGGAACCGGGGCGGTTTTCCAAACCGGGTTCCTTTAGTGGCTTTAGGCCCAGACCAAAGGGAAAAAAACCAGGTGGATGAGGTTAGTATAGTAAGTATATAGGAGCGAAAGTGAGTTGTGTGAAGGAGAGCGAGAGATAAGAAAGAAGAATGGCAATGGCAGGTTGTGCACTGGTATCCACCTTCCCCCTCAAATTGAAGCCTCCCAAAACGAAAACCTCTTCTTCCAATCTCCTTCATCCAGGCAAGTGCAACTCCATTTCCTTATTTATTTATATTCAATCAACATAATTTGAACTCCAAAGTCCAAACTACTAATTTTTTATGCTTCCTGCGCATTTTTTCTTTCTTTCAGAGCTTGCCTTCGTCACTTCCCACCTCAGCGGCATCAAAATTTCGTACCACCCTTCTCCCACGCCCCTTCTTGCGCCCATCTCTCCCAAGTTCTTACCTTTCCAGCCTCTTGCTCGTAACTCCTCTACCCTTTTCCCTCAATTTCTATTTTTTACCTTTCATTGTTTGCTATCTGCCATGCACCATCTTCACTCCAAGTAGGGAAAACAAATTTAAAATTCAATAAATCAAGATTGTCCTGTTTTGGGCCAAAAGGATTAGTGTTATCGTTCAATTCATCATAATAAAACCAATGTTATCTCTGACTAACTTCATAATAGATACTTGAGAGGTGATACATCAATTACAAGTTTCATATTCCAACCTTTTTAACATCGTAGGTTGCGTTTCAATAGTGAAATTTCCAAATGCCTTCTCCTGCACTTCACTAACCCTTAAACCCAATCGTGAGTGATCAGTTGAAGGACTCTGACTTGTGAAATCACCTTCTTCGTCACATGATTGGACGAGGACACATTAACACATTTATTCACCCAGGATGTATCTTATCCATTTTGATTGCTCTTGATACTGGAAATATTGATGGATGGACAACTGGATCTGGAATAAAGATTAAGATGGTGGATACCCATGTGCTGTCATGATTTTAGCCAAGCATTTGAGTTCTTCAACCTGTTCATGCTACAAAATCTCCAAGTATCTCTGCTTGATTCATCCATTATGAGTTTGCTCTCTGCCAAAAGAACAGCCCTGTTTAAGCAGCTAACGAAACAAAAATCAATCATTTACATGGCCAAAAGTAACCAAGGGAAGTTGACCAAATAGCAAATTACTCCCTAATTACTATATTTTATGTTTAGCTATAAGTGGATGATTACAAAAATGTTGTGTCCTGCACCAGGCTGTTAAACGTGTTAAAGGTAGCTGATTTGAATAGCTACAACAACACTCGAGTTATTATAAAGAATACACAACCCATAAGCCGATAACTTCCACGTGATCATGTGATATTATTTGAGTCATATGTATATTGAAGGAAGACCACCGCATTTTGTTTAGTTGAAGCTTGTGTTAATTGTTTGATCAGATCATTAGAAATTGGAAATAGAAAAAAGTAATCCTGAAGCTACCAACTGTGATTTTGAAGCTTCTTCGTATATTGTCTTGTGGCTGGGCAATTACTATATAGTACAATTTCACTTTTCCTGGACTGAAGAAACTAACACTAATATTTACTCGAGCTTCAGCCTGATCTATAGAGCCACATATGCTCTAGTTCTACTGTCTTTATTTTTTTTAAGAGGGTGACAAGCATGGCTAACAATATGCTAATATGGATGTTACTCATTGATGACAAGTTAGATTATCATTAGTGGCGGAGGAACCTAATTGGAATCTGTTATGTTTTGTTGACACTTGACAGTGATCGATTATTCTATTATCCTATTTTTTATTTGATTTAATTATTATTATTTATTTTTTTATCTGTTTTTTCAGGGAGAGTTTGTCCTTTCACTGGAAAGAAAGCAAACAAGGCCAACAAAGTATCTTTCTCAAACCACAAGACAAAGAAACTGCAGTTTGTAAACCTGCAGTACAAGAGGATTTGGTGGGAAGCTGGGAAGCGCTATGTAAAGCTTCGGTTATCAACCAAGGCATTGAAAACCATAGAGAAGAATGGACTCGATGCAGTTGCAAAGAAAGCTGGAATTGACCTCCGGAAGAAATAAGACCACCTGATTATGGGGATGTAGTTGTAAGAAAGAACAAATTCAAGTTAGTTGATATTATTTGTTGATTTTGTTTTTAAGGTTACTTTTAGGGACAATGGGTGATTCTAGCAGTGATTGAAAGAAGATATTGTGAGAAGCACAAACGGAATATCTTGAGAATTGATATGCACTTTGTAATGCCTGCATATTTTTAATTTAAGCTACACAAATCAGCCTTCTTATCGATTAGATATGTGTTTTATGCTTGTCTACTTTACTATATGAATGTGTGTTTTGCCAATTGGAAGTTGTAAAATTTGTGATTCTTTTGGCTAGGAAAATAAAAACATGAGAATGAGTAAATTTATAAGTACTTTTATAACAATATATATATATATATAAAAGAAAAATCGAGCCCCTCTTTGTGCATGATGACTATAATAATGTATCCATAACATGGCTTGCATTGAAGAGTCACCTTTATTTTTAGCATATCAATTATCAAGCAAACTGATACTAACCTCAGCGATTAGTTTCGTGGAACTTGATTCTTCATAGAAAATTATTAGAGAAACACAGGTAGCTAAGAAATTAATTAATAAAGCATACAAGTGGTGATCAAGTTTGCTGCTAGGGGAAATTTGTACCACTTTTCTACTTGGCCCAGTTTCTTGCTGGTAAGCGTGCTAATGCTCCACGTGAGGCACTTCAAATTCTGACATTGTACTCACCCTAGAATTCAGTTTCTTATTCAACTCCAATTCAACTTGAAATTTCTCTCTACTCTTCTATGTTTCCAAGATATGGCTTCTGCTGCATTTATTGAACCTCTTCCAGTAGTGGAGTATGCTGCCCAGCTGCTAGGAAAAGATTTACTGTCAAGGCAATTGTCTGATGCTGATCGCATTAAGGTACTCTATAAACACAGTTTGTTCAAACCATTTTTTTTTAATGTTAATGATGTACAATTTAGGGAGCTACTATAAGATGGTTAACAAGAGAGCCCGTGTAGTTATTTTTTCTTTCTGGTACTGTCCTACAATAATTTCAAAAAAAAAAAAAGAAAAACTTCTTTTCAATAGTTCTCTTTATAAGGACGTTATATCTTTATAGGCTCCATGTTGATGAGAACTCGACTATGAAATCAGTTGTTGAATATTTTTCAGAGATGTATGGTTTCACTATTAAATACAGTCACCTTCATTGTGTACAAGTTGGAAACCAAAATAAGGCAAACTATTTACCTATGGAGGTAGGAAAGTTTATGGATATTGAAGTAACCAATCTTCTTGCTGATAGTTAGATTCATTATTATTACCTGCTTCTCATTCCCCAGGCTTGCAAAATTGTTGAGAAGCAACATTATACAAAAAGGTTGAACGAAAAGCAAATCACTGCTCTTGTTAAAGTTACTTGCCAAAGACCTCGCGATCTGGAAAATGACATTTTGCAGGTATCTCTATAATTAGCTAACTCAAATACACACTCATTATTGAATCCTGGCAATAAAAACTGGATGACTTAGCTTATTAGGAACTAGGAATGTAGGGCTTTTAAGGTATGATTTTCCAACGATTCTCTTAAGCAATACTAGGAAGTAGCAAGTGTGTGTTTCTATCATCTACCCAAAGACTGTTAAGGCCTAACATTAAGGCCTAATACTTACAATGAAAATGAAAAAGAATGCATATATCATGATTCTAATGATACCACCCAATTGAGGAATGAATTTTGAAAGAACAAGGGACACCCAACCCAAGATATAGCCTAGTTAACACGGTTAAGTGGTTGCATCTTGTAGAATATCTTGTGTATAATATGGAATTTTGCAGAGTCAGCATCTCAAGGAGTAAACATCCAAATGACCAAATGTTAGCTTCTATGTGACAACACGAGTCAGTGCTGTGCGGTCACAAAATGCAAAATTGTTTTTTATGTTACATCAACATTCATACAACTATGCACATTTCAAAACCAAAAAGCAAAAATATATGCCTTGAGTGCAGCTCGGACAGAGCACAAATAACGTCTTTATATAAAGCCAAATCCAATATTTCACCCGCTTCTGATAGCTTCTTGAGATAGTTCTTTTAGGAGGATTTAAAAAAAAATAGTTAAAAAAGTGCAAAAATTTAGTTAAACAACAAACAATATGTCAGTATTAATAGCAATTGCTATAAGAAATCTTACTTTTAAGGACCCTCCATCCAAATTCATAAAAAAACACTACGCTTGACATCACCATCCGCAGAGAGTTTCCAATGGGCAAGAATTTGGTGTCCATCAATTTCTACTATGCAAGGGTGGTCCAGAGTACCTAGAACTCTTGCTTCTCCCAAAAAGTTATGTTACCGAATTTTTTATCCCGTAGGCTGAACTATCCTGAACTTCCAAAGTACGCACCTTCAGTATCATGCAAAAACATGTATATGAAACTACACTAACACAATTTAAATAACTAGTGGGAAAAGAACACCTATATCTGAAACAGGAAATAAATGAATTAGCGACTGAATAAGCAAATAATCCACCTCCCAAAACCACCCACTAATCAACTAGAGTGATTAAAAAAAAATCACACTCTTGGCACAAGATTCAACGTCCAGCAGGCCTTCAGTAACATACCTTAGCCGCAGCTCAACTGATCCCAACTAGCACCTAACTAAAGTAGTTGAATTTGTCACAAGCAGAGAAAGATGGAAAGGAACAACCAAGATCAAGATTTCCTCCAGTTGAAAGAGGGATTTTGATTCGACAAAGAGGTATACACCTGAAACAAGTAGATTAGGAAGAATGACATAATAAGCAAAGACATCATTTTAAACTAAATATGCCTTTGATGATACAGACCTGCAAAAGCACTCAGGATCATTCTCTTCTCTTATATCATGTGGTCTACAACTACAAGCATCAGCAAGCATCCTGATGCATATATCACCCCCTCTTAATGAGGATGATATTCCATGCACGTGCTAAAAAATCCATGTAATCTCTTAAAATCTCATAAGATATAGGGGCCTCAATGTGATCGCATAAATACTTCAAAACAATAGAATTGTATCAGATCATATGATAGGTAATGGAAGAGTTCCAGCAGAAAGGTTTACGTACAAAAATTTGGAATAAACACAACAATGATACCTTGAAAAGCAGGTTTTATGTCTGCACCACCGAACTGCTCAGCTCTAATTGGAACTATGAGATGTTGGAGAGAGTAATATTCTCTATGGTATCAACAACTTATCTAGCAGATACACTTATATCAGTGCTGCTCCCAGTTGAGCACATACATAGGCTTCTTGTACTTTGAAGCAGACACAGACTTCCGTGTCCTTTCTACAATAGCACTTCTATTGCTGTTCCAAAATGATCTGACATGAAAAGTGCAAGCAGCGAAGCAATCCTCGAGTTGTCAATAACAGCTTGATTTTCAAGAATGTTCAAGTTATTTAAGGGCTTCAGAAGTAAGATCGCTGTACTAGCGAGAGTATAATAGCATCCGACTCCTCATCCCTGTAAGAAAGCTGAAAGAGAAAAACAATTCAATTACTGTAAACGGCCACTAACACACAACTACCATCAGTAGTTCAGTACTTCCACAACTAATATTATTACTACCAATAGTAATAATAACAACAAGCCTGCCTAACAAGATGACTTCACACGTGAGAAGACACCCATTTCTCTCATAGTTTTCAAGGTGCTATAATAGCAGATCATGTCCTGCATCATAAAAGCCATCTGGTAGACGGTATTCAATGCCACAAAAGGAGACCTTACTGTACTTGCAAGACAATAACAAGCTGTTATCCATTGGTTTTCTTGACTTGCACGATTTAGGATTATCAGGATCATGATCTGAATTCCTCTTTGAATTAGAAGCATACATTGAAACTTCTAAAGATGATGCTTCATCCAATTCATTCGGTCCATTCGCCAAATAGAACGAGCATGCATCTTTTGCATCTTCATTCGAAGAAAATTGTCGTCTAAACTGACTCTCAGTGCATAATTCAGCATTTTCATAATCTTTAAATCGTCATTTTCTGCATCTTCATAGGATATTCTTTTCCCATCGTCATTCAGACTTTAATTGTCTGATATAGTTTCTCTATAACTTTCAGAAGCAGGATGTTCCAGATCTTCCAGTCACAAGTTCTGAGAATCTTTTGCCTTAGGGACAGTATCACCCGCATCTTTCCACTCCTGCAACTATCCGGGCAAGGCTTTCTGCCATAAACAATGCTGGCACTTCCAGCGTTTGCCTGATTTCTGAGATGCAATACATCTAATGGGCGAAGAAGGGCTATTAAATAAGCTTGATGATGCATTATAAGTGTCTGCAGCACATTACATATCAAACAATAAATTTAGATCCATTGCGGGAGGAACTTCTATATTCATCATTGCTTCCACCTATATCATTTATTTTCATGTTACAATACATCCATGAAGGAGTTTGAGAAATGATGTGCAGTTTGTTGTACTAAACAAAAAGTATGCACACCGACGTGTTAGATGAAAATCAAAGATTTTCTTTTTCAAATGAATCTCGTTGAAGAATGAGTTACAACTTACAGCACAACAACAACAAAAACCTTTCCCTAACAGATAGCACTGGCTACATGAATTAAATGGCACCATAGTGCCCTCTCTTAAACTATGTCCATAGTCAAGACATTAAAATCTAAATCATATTTTGTCTAATTTTTTCGTCTGAGTCTCCTCCACCTCTAAATACTACCCTATTCTACCAGTCTGGCAGTTTCCTCTGAAGATCAAATCACCTTATCAATTGAAATTCTACATAACATTGCGTTTTGTTTCACAAAAAAGATGCAATTACCAAATCTATACATTGGACTTTACAAATCATAGTTAGGTATCTACAAATTTAAGTTTTGAAGTCTATGCATGGAGACAAGTTTGAGAGAATTCAGTGAAGTCAACCTGTTATATGAAAGGTCCAAATTCTACTGCCTGGACAAAGAAGTCAAAGCTGAAGGTAGTTCCCCTTCACTATAGTGTCGTGAATTTGCTTGCTAATGCAGATAACAGTGACATAGAGGAACCTTAAAACAAATAAACAAACTAAAGAGGAGCAATAAAGTAAAATGTTAAAGAGTAACAGAAAGTCAGAAATACAAGCCTTACAGAGAATTGTGGTCAATCTATGAAGGCCAGAAGAAGAATTTGGAGGAACCTTTGAAAGCTCAAGACACTGTAAGCGATCAATGGCTGAAATATTCTTTGTTCAGTTGTTGCTACTAATTATGCTCGAGTCCCTCACTGCCTTTTTTTCTTTAATTATTATGAAAATAATATTTATAAGTCTTGTGAATATTCTTAGAGCACAAATTTATTATGTTCCAGCATCATTCAATAATTATGATAATTGCTAATTGAGTAATACTAAAATAGTTGTCTAGAATCTGTAGAAGAATATAATAGTATATTTTGAAGCCTTGCAGGGTTCCAACTTCCAAGAGTGCCACAGTTCCAATCCCAAGTTCATCGACGCCACGTTCTGGTCCATATGTAAGCCACATGCACGCACATCTCTGGCTTTTCTCATGTATGCCTGGACAAGTTAACTCACGCGACCCCCAAGTTATCTTTGGAGCCTAAGCCCTAAAGTATGCTTCACGCGGAAAAAAAAAAAATACCCACGCTTCATTATTGCTTCTGCCTACAATTCAAAGTTAAGTCTCTTTAAGCCTTCCTTAGGTATTCTTTGTGGTTAGCTTAGGTGCCAAGAATAGCAATCATATAAGTAGCTCTATCTATTGTATTAATTGCAATTGTAACCAGATACTCATAATAATAGTACATTCATCAGGAACAGTTCCAGCACACATTACTAACAAATGGCTGCTGCTTCATCATATGCTATGCAGTCTTCTATTCTGGCCTGTCCTGTGACCAACATTTCTAACAGGTGCAGGGTGAACCAGTTTGGCATTCCAAGCCTGAGGAGGAAAGCTAGCCTCGTAGTTCGGTCCATGGCCGAGGTATTAATTCGCAAATTTTACTATTAATTGGTATTATATCACATGATGTGATCCTGTAGTTGTTGTGTTTTGTGTATTTCATCAAAGGGTTTAAGAGAAAACATATGCATTTGGTGACCATATATATCATTGGTCTTTGATCGCAGGAAGAGCAGGCACCAAATCCAGTTACACCACCAGCACCTTCACAAAAGGTGAGTAGAGAATATATTTAAATATCAAGTTGTGAGCATACAAATAATGAAATAAACATCATTAACACAAGAATATGTTTGCAATTTTTTAATTTGATTATCAATCTGACACCCCGTTAACACGAGTAATAACTGCAGGTGAGCAGCAAGTTGATAGATATTCTGGCTTTCAGTGGGGCAGCACCAGAGAGAATCAATGGAAGACTTGCCATGATAGGATTTGTGGTAGCATTAGCAATGGAGGTGACCAAAGGGGAGGGTGTGTTTGTACAGATATCCAATGGCGGGATCACATGGTTCCTGGGGACAAGTGTGATCTTGTCACTTGCTTCTCTGGTTCCACTCTTGAGAGGGGTTAGTGTGGAGTCTAAATCAAAAGCGTTCATGTCCTCTGATGCAGAGCTATGGAATGGTAGATTTGCCATGTTAGGCTTGGTTGCTCTTGCTTTTACTGAATACATCAAAGGAAGCACAAGCACCCTTGTTTGATTATTTGATTAATTATGGATGTATGTATTTATGGGGTTCAATTCATAGAATATGAAAAACTCAAATGCTAATGTATCAAAGTTTAGTGGATAATAAATGATCATATTAGACGAATGAATTTGTCCACGTTGGAACCCAACAATATCGCCACAATTCATTTAAAAACTATCAACCACGGGAATGAACCTTTCTTATCATGTTCATATGTGAAACGCAATTGATGAGTAAACATACATCTCATCTGCCAACAAAGCTAAGATACAACATATTTCTTGCATCCATCCTGCATGCGACTATTAAAAAAAAAAAATCTAACACCTGCAAGTTAAGCATCAAATAGACTATTCCACTCTTTGGAAACATGATGTATTATTAATATTATACTAAGATGAGGTCCTAGAATATAACTAAAAACACTCCACTCCTTTGAAATTTTGTATTATATTGTAATATGATTCGACTGAAATGGATCAAAACAAACATACAGTGTAAATGCTTTAATTTCAAGCAGCTCATTGAAGAATTAAAGTTGGATATATGTTGATGTGGTGTTCTATTAGTATATTTTTTATGTTTGAAGGTTTTTTGTGCTCCCTCACCTCTATATATGAGACTGGTGAGTGACAACTCCAAAAAAAACCAACAAAATCCAGAGTCAATGGATTTATGAGGAGAGCACAACCTTTGTAAATTAGAAGATCACATGGGAACGGGATGCAAATGCTCCAATTTCTCTTATCCCCTGTTTTTTGTTTTCAGCTTATGCTTCCTTATCTTTTTCATTTTGGTTTTTGTATTTGAACTTGTTAATCCTTTTTTTTTTTCAGCTTTGAACTTTTTTTGTAACAATTCGGTAAAATTACGAAATGAATCTTTCTAAAAATGATTATGATTTGTAAAATAAATTTTATCATAGTTTAGTGATTTAATTTTTAAAATTATAATTCAAAATATAATTAGCATTAACTATAATAACACAACTAAATTTCACCAATAATAATTTAACAATTAAATAAAATATAGAGGGCAACCAATCCTCTATTTATGAGAGAATTGGCTAAAATTTACCTAATTTTTATGTTATATACATAAAATAGGAATTACAAATATTTTTTTTTTTCAATAAGAGACACAAACTTTGGCTCTTATTGTGATCCTACCTATTTAATTAATTAAAATGAAATAACAAAAACAAAATTTATTAATAATCTATCAAATATATTTTTCTATTTTTAAATATTAAAAAATAAAAACTACTTTTCAAGTCCTTGTTCTGAGATCTTCTAACTTTCCGTCTCATCTTCCCTTCTCTTTTCTCCAATGAAACAAATTCCTGTTTTCTATATTCTAACACAAAAACAAATTGGAGACAACCTTTTTTTGTCATTGGAATTGCTCTTAGATCCCAATTTTCAAAACTTCTTGTCAAAAGATGTTAGAATGGAGTTAGAAGAGAGTTATGGAATATGGTCAAACCTATGGAACAAACTAGACTCATATCCATCCAACTAGCTCAAAAGCTAATGCTTATTTATTTTTTTATTCTTTTGGGTCCTCAAATCTCTAAGTCAAGAAGGGTGGAGGTTGGGGGACATGATCCACACAGATATTAGTTCAGTGATTCAGTCACTTCTAACCTCATCTAAAACTCGTGACCGAAAAAAAAGAAAACTTATCTATAACTAATTGATTACACCTTTTTTAGATGAATCCCAAATACGCCAATACAGCCAAAGAAGAACATATTATTACAATAAAATGCTGATATGCTGATGTCCATCATATTAAAAAAACAACGCTTGCATTAAACTTTTGAACACCATCAAAGTTAATGGGTGAATAACACAAACAACATAAAGAGTAGCATCTTTATCCAGAGGTAGCATTAATTCTTTTGAGTTCAACTCTTGTTTTAAAGCAGTGAAATCATAGTCTTTTCATCCAATCTTAGGCAGCGGCATCAACAGTTTGTTTGGCAACATCATTTTCCACAAAAGCCTTGATATATTCCTCTCTGCACATTCAAACCACAAAAATGAGGTTCTATGAATTTATGGAGTGCCATTGATTGTCCCGAATGTCACTCAACTCAAATCATATAAATTTATACCTCGCAGGCAGATGATCGTGTGGGCGATTGTACGGAGTCCAAATTGGTTCACCAACGAAAAATCGCAAAGCCTGCAAATGTATAAACAAAAACAAATGAGGATCTCTGCAGCCCTTCAGGATGTCTATTCATCCAAATAATAAGACACAATTAACCATTTAAAGGTAGACGAGATTCAGCAAAACTTAATGTAAATGAACATCAATTGGTAGAAGAAAATATATCAAGTTACATATTTGCATATCACAAGAATACAAGTAGAAAATATAATAATCAGATGCCTGACACCAATCGAAGTAGAAGATCCTTTGATTATAAAAATAAAAGCCTTCCAAAAAGGGAACAAGGCCACGAAGTAAATTTAATCACTCTTCCCACAAAATGGGATGGACTAGTAGGAAGAAATTGACAGGTAGAAGTTCTCTTCAATTTGCAACAATGAAATGCATATTAGTACTGTCATATACGATCAACACCTTAATGTAGTTGCTCTCATCAAGTGTGAAGCGATGATAAATTCCAGCAGGTAAGATGATCATTCCTCCTTTCTTTACCCATACACGAATCCAAGCATCATTTCGATCTCTAACATCAAAATAACCTTCAGGAAAGCACAAACATCAGCAATTTAACATCATATATAATGTATCGCGACAATCAAAGCAGAAGTATTTCAACAAACCACTTCCAGCAGCACAAAAGCGGATCTCCTCATCAGTGTGAAGGTGTTCTTCAAAGAAACTTTTGATTTTTTCTTCATAATTTGGCAACTTTTCCGGGCAGACCTCACAGACATCCTGCAGAAAAAATATGCATTTCAGGTCAAATATTCAAAAATTAACACAGGCAGAACATTGTTGGCAATGCCATAACTAGTGTACTGTTCATGTCTTAAACAAAAACATGTTATCCTTTACAATAATTATTGTTCCATGTAAGTCATAATTAAGGATGGTCGTGTATCTGCATTTTGTTGATATTTCTGATTATGTAATTGGAATGGTCAGATTGATGGTGAATAAAATCTAGAAGATAGTAAGGCAACTTTGAATCAACATATTATAACAAACCATGTAGGTATAGCCCCGTTCTTCACGGATCTTTTTCAGCTCTGGATCTGTTTCATGGTTATCAGCATCCAATCGCCAACTAAGAACTCCAAGTTCTGCATGTTAACATGGAAAATCCCAAGTGAGCGTAAGTTCCTCAATAAGCTAATAAAAAGGCAACACATTCTGCAAAGAATCCTACCGGCAAGTTGCTCCAATGACACAAACTGCTTGGGTTCTTTGTGGTGAGGAAGCCTCTGATCTTCTTCACTATCATCCATGTACCATGCTTGAAGGACTTCCTCTCGGGGATCCTGTGAATAAGTGACATTTGAAGAATTATTTATTTTTTTCTATGACTATGAAGTCCGAATGAATAACTCAAAAATTCCTCTCCATTATGTAAATAGAAATAGTAGCGATTTTAGCACAGAAAATTAACATTTTTTTTCTTTTTATTTATTTATTTCTTTTTCAAATAAGCAACTATGTTTGAATATATAAAATTATAAATCATGAGAAACTTTCAGCGCTCTCTCTCTCTCTTCCACAAACAAACACAAAGCACACATACGAGGAGCAGAGGAATAATCACTATCGATTCACTAAGCCATTAAAGCAAATAATAAGTTAGAATTACACATTGATAGAAAGAAGCTCAACTTCAAAACAAATGAATCTCACAATTAACCGAACACTGTTCAGCTTGCTTGCCACAGCAGCACTATGCATGGTAAAAAAAATTCTAGACTTCATTACTTCAATATATTTAGTTATTTATTTGTTTATTTCTCTTGAACATATAGCAGCTTTATTATCGGCCCTTTTGAAAACAGTTGAAGAAGGAAGAATTTAAGTTTCTGAAATCTGAATGAAGGAAATAATATAGAGACTTAAAATTGAGCATGTGATGAAACAAAGCAGAAAGAGAAAGAGAAAGCAAAGGAGGATATTGCAGAATCAGGACACATAAAACTTTGTAAGGGAGAAGAAGTAAGAATGTAAGATTACCTTGATGGAGGAAGCCATGGTGGTTGAGGTGTTGTTTGGGAGATTTTGATTCTGCGCTTCGTGGAGACGCGATTGTTAGTTAAAAAAAGCAGTGTCAACCCAAACAGAGAGTTTGCGCGTTTTGACCAACATGTCCTGGCCCCCGCTTTCTGGTTAGTTGAATCTGGACATCCTTAACAGTTAACACTGCATCAACAAATTAAAAAATGCCTCCTTTCAAGGCTTTTTTTTTTATAATAATTCTCTTTTATAGTGTTATAGTTGTTTTTAGGGACGGAGTTAGATAAATTATTAAAGAGAGGCCAAAAATATTTATACAATAAATTAAGACTAAAATAAAATTTTAAAAAAAGGTTAAACTGAAATTTATATATAATTTACATGTAAAAATTTAAAATTATGGGATATCACCCCCTTTTCCACCACCTAACTCCGCCCCTGGTTGTTTTATATGAATATTTTAGATTTAGTTATATCTTTTCTTTAAATTTGGGAGAAAGATGTCAAAAGAAAAGTTTTTTATTCATAGAAATTTTTGCAGACTAGAAAATTGTTCCATTCTACATTTTGGAAGAGAAAAAAAATCCCATTATGTTAAAGCATATCTAGATAGATTTAGAAAAAAGAATCAATTTTATTTTTGTTTTTGTTTGTTAAAATTCTGTATAATTCAATCAAATATTGTGTCTCCTTTCAGTTTATAACTTAACATAAAAAGTATATTTTTACAGATTTAGCTAACATATGACGGCTAATATATGACTTGAAGACAAATGATAATTTATTATTATTAAAAATTTTTAAATACTTTTATTTAATAAATATATAAGAAATACATTAAAATTTTTATTTTTTTATATTTTTAATAAAAATATTTCTACTAATAATAAATTTATCATGTAAGAGTAAGACACATGTTAGCTATTTTTTTTTAATTATAGAACTAATGTGTATAAGTGCCGTTTGATAATATAAATGAAAGTTAATTTTCCTGTCAAAAGAAAATGAATAGGAGTGGCTGCCTTGCAAATTGCAACATTCAATTTGTATTTAATTAGTTAATTGAACAGTATTACTCAATTAATAGTTTTAATTAGAGATTGATGATGTAAAATGTTAATTTAAAATATACATGACACTTAATATGTAAAATTAGACACTAAATAATTATGGTTATAAAAAATTATTAATTTAGTCTATTTTTTAATTATATAAAGCATAATTCTAATATAACCTAACAATACTAAATTAATAAATTTTTATAAATAGATTTATTCAACATCTAATTATATATACTAAGTATCATGTATGATATGAGTTAATATTTGATATTATCAATCGTTAACGAAAACTGTTAATTAAGTGACTGAAACATAAAAATGATTAATTTATAATCTTTGAAAAACAAATTTAATTGATAAAATTTTTCAAAGATAAATTTAAAAGACAAATCATCTTTTAAAAACTATTTTAACTATTAACTCTTATTTTTTATCAGCACTTGATTAGAAATAATATTTTTATATATATGTTTTAAAAAAAGACCCAAATGCATCATGTATAAAAAATAGTAAATACTATGCTGACTAAAATTGATAAAAAAAAAAAATACTAGCACTTAACTGTTGTAGTTAATTAATTGCCACTTGCCCCCTACTCCCATTTGTAATTTTTTCCAATACTAATATATAATGAGAAATATTAGAAGATTATGAAAATTTATTATTTTTATTCATCACTTAGTCATTAACTCAATTTTTTTAATCTAATTTTTTTAATTTAGTAATTCAACAATATATCTTATCTCATACTTTTAAATATTGATATCTAATTTATAGACAAAAATAATAAATTTTGATAACTCTCTAACATTTTCGTGGTATATAATTATAGATGTCCACGGATATCTGATTAAAACTTGGATTATTGTCTATTATATGATACAATATCTGGTGCTAGAGTAGACATGGCAAGTGAAACGAAACATAGCATGTATGTTCATGATTTACCTTGAACTGTCACCATGGGAAGTAAAATGTGCTATCCTTATGAACGTATAGTGTAAGGAAATAGAATCGGCTATTTCCTGAAAACTAATTAAGTACATGTGTCGACGAGCACGCAAGTATATATTGTATGATCTTTTTTTCAAACAAGACAATCAAATTTGAAGTCCAATGGTATTGGTACGCTCTGATGCCTATCTGTTGCAGTTGTAGCCAACAAGTGAGTGTTATCTCCATTGAGGTAAGCATTCAAGAATGCAACAATAACTCCTCCAACAAACATCCTCATTGGTTTCCTTGATTCCCCATTCTTGCATAGACAGTAAGTAGCTTTCCCTGCAAGTCCCTTGGTATCATCATCAAGCATGTCAAGATGCCCATAATCCTTGGCCACAAAATACCAAGCTGGTTTCTGGCATTCACTGAAGAAGTTCTCATGGTTCACACCTTTCGGTGCACAAGGGGGAAACAAGGGATTCCTCTTCACTTCACCTAGCCCTGACCCTATCACCAATGCAGCCATATCAACATCGAATGAGTGAGGGACATATGTCAGAACTGGCGGCGGAGTTTGCTTTCCCTTGTCCATTCCATCCACCGGATCCACTCCAATTACAGCCGAAAACCTGAGATTAGTGGTCGTGTTTAATTTTCTCAGAGCAAGAGCGAATGCTGTTTTGCCTCCGCGACTATGGCCTGCCAGTGCTAACTTGCTGAAATTCGGCCTTACATTTGATGGCAGGAATTTGGTGAGTCCTTCAGATAGCCAATTTGTTATTGCTGCTGCAGAATGAATCTCATCGCTTGTATCGGGTCCAGCCACCGTATATAACTGTAAATTGCGCAAACAATGCATAACTTTCTTTTCAATCTATATGTGTACCAGTAATGCTACATGACCAACAAATATTATATTTTGGATTGAAGCACTTGGTCCACAATAATTTGCACCTATATTTATAAGAACTTTTACTCAAAAAACACATAATGTGCACCTGTATTTTTGAGAGTTTGTGCATATAAATCAGTAAAATTTATTTATGGAAGACAATTTAGTATCTATGCTAGCCGACGATTCCGCCAAAATTGCTAAAATCTGCCCCAAGACTTTCTGTTTGGATAAAGGAAAACGATCGCAGACATGAACCATTAACATATGACAAAGCAGATCAGAGAAATATATCCATGACCTAGGCTCATACTTGCCCTTCAATAAGTAATCGATGGCCCCTTGTCAATAGTGGTGCTTTAGATGAAATTAAGTGGCATTTTAGAAGTGCATGTTGCAAAACGAAACTATATTTGACACATTAGAGGGTAAAGAGGAAGATTGATTAACCTGTGGAGCAATGACAATAAAGCCATGAGAAGCAACGTGTTGGATAAGTTGGGAGTAGAAGATATTATAAAGAAGGTAGCCATGGAGGAAAAGCAGAATTGGGAACTCTCCATCTTCAAGAGGCGTTGCAA
>NC_029773.3:93692098-93693293 GCF_000817695.3 Arachis duranensis | reverse complement strand
GGAACTGAAAATATCAAAAGCAGATACAAGCTAAGTCTTGTGAAATTGAGCTTCATGCAGGCCTAAAATGAAGGAAAATATATAAGCAATAGAGAAATGAACAATTGTAATTACCGGTGCATGTGGTTGATCTCCATTCAACCCTTTGAACATGGGTGCTGTGTTTTCCACTATCAAAGACATTGGTTGAGGAATAGGAACACATGACATGAGAGAGCTGCTTCCGGTTTTCCCTTAATCTGCAGCTGCAACTCTTACTCTACATCCAAAACTGATGATAAACTTGTGGCTTTTATACAATCTTCTAGATTTTTTGGTTTCCTATAATCTGCCCAATGGATATTTTGGCGGGTGTCCTTTTTTTTTGTTCAACTTATAGTTTAGGAAAAAAAAAACTTCCAATAGTTTTTATTACTATAAATATTAGAATGTGTTTAGAACTGGAAAATAAACATTATGTTTGGAATGAATAAGTGGTTTTTTCATAGTCCATACAAATTTTAATTTAGTTCTAATAAATTATTAGTTTTGACGTTTCGAAAATCACTCCAATTAGATAAATAGTTACTTCTATCGCTTTCAACAAAATTTCAAATATGATGGATAAATAAGTTTTGGTAAATTTTATTATAAAATAATTAAATTTTAAAAAATATTATCATGAAGTAAATTAGTTCTTTACAAAAATCAATTTGTCTAAAAAACTTTTAGAATAATAAAGATTTATTGAAAAAATAAAAAATCTCATTTAAAATTTTCTAAAAATCAATTTAAATATTTATCTATAAATTATTACCAACAAAAATTCCCTTAAAATATGAATTAAGATAAAATAGTGATAACTAATAAGCCCAAGGGGTTTTTTTCTCACTTAAATCTAGCCTGCATTAAGAGCACTAATTATAGATTTAAGAGTGAATACCCATTTGGCCTCTGATAATTATCTCGAAAGGACAACGAGGCCTTCAAGAAAAAAAACCACCCAACCCGGCTCATAATATATTTTTTTTACGACTGATTAGTCCCTGTAAAAAAAATAACATTGACTTTTTTTTTACACAGGGAGCTAATCTGTCCCATAAAAGTAAAGTTCAGGAGTCGGGTTGGTATTTTTTTTTTTTGTCAAGGACCTCGTTGTCTTTTGAGGTAATTATCAGGGGCTGTTTAGGGTTTTTTTCTAGATTTAAAATAAATA
>NC_029773.3:93620204-93692053 GCF_000817695.3 Arachis duranensis | reverse complement strand
AAATAGAGTTGTTTAAAAAGATTTAGTCATTAAGAAAAAATATAGATAAATAACATAAATATTGAATAACGTAAACAATAATTTTAATAAAAAAAATAAATTAATTATTAAAATCAGATTTTAAATTTATTAGAATAATTAATTTTTAAATTTAAATTATTAAAGTTAGGCAACATAACTTCCTCTTAATATACTGTCACATTACGTTTCCATTCTATTTCATTAATCTCGTCGTCCACGTTGCCGCTGTCGGCTACTGCCGCGCAAGTGATGCCATGGCGCACGTTTTCCATGCGCCACTACAGCTATCTCGCGTTCCACGAGTACTACTGCTGCTGTGCCTCGCAATTCTTGGGCAACGTTGTTGCTGTCTCGTCGTCATCCTCCCTCCCCTGCCGTGATCCTCCTCCTCCTCTTCTTCCTCCTCCTCTTCTTCATCTTCTTCTTCCCCTTTTCCGGATGAGATTTGCATTAGATCAAATATCTCTTTTGCATGAAAAATAAACATTCTATTTGTAGGAAAAATAAATATCTGGATTGGATGTTTATTTTATTAGGTATGTAGATAGTTATTTTTATTCTAGAGTAGAAATTTATTTAATTTGGATTAAATTTAAGTAGATTCAATAAAATTTGTTGGATGTTCATTTTACTAGATATGTAGATGGTTATTTTCATTCTAAACCGATGTTCTTGATGGAAAAAAGCTCGACGGCGCTTAGGCTGGGTGGCGAGGGAGGAACCGCCGGCGCAATGAGGGTTTGGGGAGGGAGTATACGGCAGTAAAAAAGTTAGAAGGTGGATGGTTAAAATATAAAAGATAAAAATAGGATTTTGAGAGGATAATTTATGATGAACTGTTTTTTTTTTTTTTGGCCTTTCTATAGGCTAAAAATGCAACCTATTATTTATGTTGTTTACAATCTCTTATTTATGTTGTTTACAATCTCTGTTATCTATCTAGTGAAACCGATTATTTAAATCTTTTGTTAAATTTAAACCAAATTAATCACTTGATAACAAAGGAATCCCAAGTCAACCCGTATATTTTTAGTTATGAAACTAAGTAATATTTGTTACCAGCGAAAAGGAAAGGAAAAAAATTAAGAATGTATTTGGTTTCTATTTGTAAATTAATATATCTTTTTTTATTTTTTTAATCTAAAACAGAGAAAGTGAAAATATTTTTTTTTATAAAAATATTAAAAACAAAATCACAAAAAAATAAATAAAACGCGAACTAAAATTGCCCTAAATTTGGAAAAAGAAAAAGAAAAAGTGGGATAATGAACAGAAAAATGTTGCCAATCCCCAATTCAACATGAACAGGTCATGGGAGCCTTATAGCTATGAATTATTAGGCTATGAATGGGCTTGGTGACCTCAAAATGATAATGACCCTAAACAATTCATGCATATATGTCCCATGTCTTACCCCGGCATAGCTAGAATATATCGTAATAATAGCTAGATTCCCCCAATCGATCTCTTTCACCATTATTATATGCTGTAACAAGCATTATATTATATTTTATCTGCTAATTGTCATACACATAAACAATCGAAAAAAAGAACACCACAAGCCGTCTCTCCTATAAGAAGGAATCACTACTTATCATTCCTTTTGTTAAATATAAGTAAAAGGAAATATACAATGCAAATTAATCTCAACTATCATTAATATTTCATTTTTCTAAGGGTCTATACAAAGAAGTCTATAAACAGTTATTGTTTCTGGACTAAAAAAAAAAAACTTGCCATATCAAATCAAGTTGCTGCTACAAAGCAAACTTTGTTTTGTTTTTTTTTTCCCCCTTTTAGGATAAACATCTTTAATTTTATCATTTATCTTAGCCACTGATCTTATTCACTTTCTTTATACTTACCAAAAATGAGACTCTTATTATTAATTCCTTAATTCGTCTATACTCATTACTTTAAATTTCAAGATTAAATTATTTATTTATGTATTTATTTTTTATTTCCTCTTCCAATCATGGATTTTTCTGCATGCATATAATATACATTGCCCATTGCGTGCATCAAGTTTCATGATCTTAGTAATAATGAAGGTATCATTGTGCTACAGTTTTGAACCGCCTCCTGCACCTTTCTTTCGCGAAAAAAAGATACATATCCGTGATGATGAGACTCAATTCGCTTTTACCTCTAATCTCCTATCCCTATGTCAAGCAGCATCTTCTTTCTTTATATTGTGTCCAACAATTTTGTTCTTGGTTCTTTCTTGACTGATGACTTTATTTAGTATATCACTTTTTTTACTTTATTAGGAGAACAATATGCACATATCTAAAAATTTTAAAAACTACATCACCCATTCACCCGTTATAATTTGGTGGTGACCATTATAACTCGGTCAGTTATATTTTAGAATAATAACTTATCTTTTCAATTATAAAATCCAAATATTATATATTCTTTTTATTGTAACCAATTAATGATTATATCTTTGAATGTCTCTATATGTTACATTATTCATACAGAGAAAAGTGTTATTGTTATTGTTGTGTATGTACTTTGTCTCATACTATACTTCTATTTATATACATATAATTTTTTTTTAATTTTATTAAATTTACTTTATCTTGAGAACTTAAACATTTTATCATTGAAAAATGGAGTGGCCTATATAAGAAAGAAAGTTACAAGTCATTAAATGGGCAATCATTCATATCACAACACTCTTTTTTAGATGTCCATTTAAGATTATATTTTATTAAAATTTTACTAAAGAAAAATCTAATAAAAAAAATTATTGAAGAAAAAAGAATATAATATCCTTTATAAACTCAATAGAGAGAAAAATCTGACCAAGGAAAAAAAAGTACACCCTCCTTTCTTTTTAACATTATTTAATATCTCAAAATCGACATATCTCGATCTAATGTATCAATCTTTCAAATGAGGATTTTGGAAGTGACTTTATAAATAAATCTGCCAGATTAATAGATTATCGTTTGAGCAGATCTGTTGGACATTAATTATTCTTTGATTTTGAAGATCGTGAGTAAAGAAGAATTTGGAAGAAATATGCTTTGTTCTGTCACTTTTGATGTATCCACCCTTAAGTTGAACAATGCATGCTATATTATCTTCAAATAGAACGGTTGGAGCTATTTTTCTCAATCCACATTATGATATAATATATTGGATTAAACTCCTTAACAAAAAATACTCGCGATTTACTTAATGTATCGTTAGTATTTTAGCATGACTAGAGGATGTTATTGTTATTGTATGTTTCGTGAACCTCCATGATATAACTGTATCACCATATATGAATAGGTGTCCTGTTTGAAATTTTCTTTTGTATGGATCATACAAGTATGATGCATCTGCATAGCCAACTAATTGTGACTTGGATTCATAGGGATAAAATAATCTCATATCAACTGTTCCATGAAGATATCGAAAGAGTTGTTTTATTCAATTCCAATGTCTTTTGGTTGGAGAGGAACTATACCTTGCTAATAAATTCACAGCAAATGATATATCGGGTCGTGTATTATTAGCAAGATACACTAGTGCTCCAATGCCACTGAGATATGGTACTTCAAGATGAATGACATCTTCATTCTCTTCTTTAGAATGGAATTGATTCTTTTCCACATCCAAAGACCTTACGATCATTGGGTTACTTAATGGATGTGACTTATCCATGTAAAATCTCTTCAAGATTTTTTCTGTATATATTGTTTGATAAATAAAGATGCTATTATTTGTATGCTCGATTTGCAGGTCGAGATAAAATTTAGTCTTTCTAAGATATTTTATCTCAAACTCTTCTTTTAGAACTTTTATCATCGTTGGAATCTCTTCAATGGTTCCAATAATATTTAAATCATCAACAATCAACATACACAACAATTATAATAAATTCATATGAAAATTTCTTCATGAAAATACATGGACAAATATCATCATTCTTGAATCTATTTTTTTGGTCAGATATTCAGTAAGACAATTATACTACATTCGTTCAGAGACCATATAAAAATCTTTGCAATTTGACTGAGTGTAACCCCTGTGAATATTCATTGGATGATTTAGATATCTTTAATCCTTCAAGGATTTTCATATAGACATCACGATCTAACGATCTGTATAAATAGGTTGTCGCCATATCCATTAAATACATATGTAGTTTATGGTATGCGGATAAACTGACCAAAAAATGCAATATTATTGCATATACTACAGGAGAATATGTTTACTCATAATCTATACTAGGCCTTTGTGAAAATCTTGTGCCACAAGTCGAGTTTTGTAGTTTACAACTTCATTTTTTTCATTTCATTTTCTCATAAATACTCTTTTGTATCCAACAGGTTTTATATCTTCTGGTATACGGACTACAAGTCCAAAAACTTCACGTTTTACAAATGAGTCTAACTCAACCTTCATAACTTCTTCTGATTTTGGCTAATTATTCCTTTGTCGACATTCTTCGATTGTTCTTGGCTCAAGATTTTTACTTTCATGCATAATGTATAATGCCACATTATATACAAATATTTCATTGACAATTATTTTATTTCGGTTCCATTTTTCTCCTATAAAGACATAATTTGTTAAAATCTCATCATGTTCACAATTTTTTAGAATTTCAGGTACCTAAACGTCTTCTGTCGTCAACACTATATCAAAATTTTGGACACTTACTAGTGTCTCTTCTATGTCTTTATCTTTTTTAACAAGAGTACTCTTGGTAATATCAAATGACTCTCTTCTTGTTCAATATTTTTTATTTTTAAAACTAATTGGTCTACCACACTTCTGGCATGTACTCGTTTTAGTAGCTATTTGTCTAACTAGAACGTCAATTCGAATTGAAACATTTTCAGCTGGTATGTAAGATTTGGTTATCTTATTTGTATCAGAAAATGAATTAAGTAATTCATTTGCTATTTTTTATAAATGTATAATCTTTTGAAATTCCAATTCACATTGTCTTGATCGTGGATTTAGATGTATTAACGATGATGCAATCTAATTAAGTTCTTTCTCAAGTGACTTATTCTCTCATGATATTGAAAATATAATTGATTCATTAAAATGACAATCTACAAATCGAGCTTTAAACACATCTCGTATTTGTATCTCAAGATACCTCACAATAGAAGGAGAATCATATTCTACATAAATCCCTAATTTTCTTTGGGATCCCATTTTGGTGCGAGAAGGTGGGGCAATTGAAATATATATCGCACACCCAAATATTTTTAAATAAAAAATAGTTGGCTGGTGGCCAAAAGTTAATTGCAAAGGATAGAATTGATCATAACTTGTTAGTCTCAAATGAATAAGTGCTACAACATGTAAAATTGCATGCCCCAAATAGAAATAAGGAAATTTATTCTCATAAGTAAAGATCTAGCAATTAATTGGGATGCTTAATGAGTGATTCTGCTAAAACCCATTTTGTGTGTAAACTTGAGCTGCTGGATGTTCAATACTTATTCCATTAGCCATACAATAAGCATCAAAGGCTTGAGAAGTGAATTCACCAGCATTATCAAAGTGAATTACTTTGATTGGATTTTCTAGAAAAATGTGCTCTTAATCGAACAATTTGAGCAAGTAATCTCGCAAGCGCCAGGTTGCGAGATAACAATAAGCACACATGTGACCATCTCGAAGATGCGTCTATTAGGACCATAAAGTATCTAAAGAATTAACATGGTGGATGAATTGGTTCACATATATCTCTTTGAATTCTTTATGAAAATTCAAAGAACGACTCAAACTTAATTTTTACCGGTGATGACCTTACAATTAATTTTTTTTGAGAATATGTAGCACAACAGAATTCACTAGATTGAAGAACTCTTCGACTCTTTAGTAAATATCCATGTAAGTTTTCAATAATTCTTTGCATTATGGTTGTTCCAGGATATCCCAAACGATCATGCCAAATTATGAATTTATTTGGACTAGTAAACTTCTAGTTTACAATGGTATGTGATTCAATTGAACTGATTTTAGTATAATATAACAAAAAAAAGTGAGAGTAACTTTTTTAATATAACTTTTTTATTTGAATAATGAGTTGTGATATATAAGTACTTATGATTTTCCTCATTCATGGTTTTAATATGATATCTATTTCGACGAATATATTTAAAACTCAACATGTTTCTTAGAGACTTAGTAGACAATATATAATGCATTATTTATTATGAATTTTGTTCTTTCAGAAAACAAAATTATAACTCTTCTGGAAGCTTCTATCATATTATCTGAGCCAATGATTATATTAACTCATTCTTCTTTTGGTATAAGATGAGTAAAATATATATTATTTTTTAAAATGATATGCAAACTTGTATTATTCGCAAGACAAATATCTTCATTATATGTCTTTATCATTTTTTGTGTCTTTTTAAATTTTGATCAGAATCTCGTGTTGATAACATGTTATAAAATAAATAAATAAAAAAGAAGAAATAAATATAAAATAAAAAAGTGTAAATAAAAAACTCTAGTATTAATATTCACTAATATTATTATCTCGTATAACTGAGATGATTCATATATATATATTAGCTTTTTATATATTACATCATATATATATATATATATATAAAGTGTATATTTGTTTTTGTGTGAGTAACCTGGACGTAACTTGATTTTTGCCGAACTGTTATTTTCAACGCTGGGCTATAAGCTAGGAGGATCCGAGCATTTCATCCAGAAAGATATCACGTCACGGAGAGTATGAACAAAGGAGGAGTGTATCTGCAAAAGGCACTCCGATGCTTAAGTTAGTATTGTGAATTCAATGTGTCCCTTGGGATAAAATATCATACCTTTATAGGCGAGGTAGGATAGGTCGGTTACATTTCTATTGGTCGTCTGAATTGAAGAGCAGTTATTGGATTTTAATAGATGACAACGTCTAGTCGGACGTTTCTACTCGAGGATGTCATCCCTTGAATTTGATTGTAACGCATGATGCTGAGTTATAACGTGTATAGCCGAGTTATGGTGCATAATACTGGGTTATGGTGCATAATGCCGAGTTATGACTTTGGATTTGTAACAGTCATATCATAGCCCATAACCTTGACCTGGAAATGCCTTTTAATGAAGCAAGTTGAGTTTTTGATGAGTCATAACTCAGCCATTGAGTTAGTCTTGGACGTGGGGCTATAAGCTAGGAGGATCCGAGTACTTCGTCCAGAAAGATATCACGTCATGGAGAGCTTGAACAAAGGGGGGAGTGTACCTGCAAAAGGCACTCCAATACTTAAGTTAGTATTGTGAATTCAATGTGTCCCTTGAGGATAAAATATCATACCTTTATAGACGAGGTAGGATAAGTCGGTTACATTTTTATTGGTCGTCTGAATTAAAGAGCAGTTATTGAATTTTAATAGATGATATAATGTCTGGTCGAACGTTTCTATTCGAGAATATCATCTGTTGAATTTGATTGTAACGCATGATGCTAAGCTATAACATGTATACTCGAATTATAGTGCATAATGCCAAATTATGACTTCAAATTTATAACAGTCATATCGATATTATTATTGTATGTGTGTATTTTATCTCAAATTATAAATTTTTATTTTATTATTTATTGTTTATTTTATTTTTATAATTTGATATTTTATTATATTTAACTTCAATCTTTTTCTCAATTTTATTTTAAGTTTAAAACTTTAATCTTATCTTTTTCAATCTTAAAATTAATAATTTCATAATCTATTATCAATCTCTTTTTTAATTATCCAATTCTATAATTATTATCGTTTATGATTCACTATATTATTGATTTGTTGCAGCTATTCTAATTATCATTTATCAATTGTTAGATATGCTTTTTTCGTAATAGTTGGAGAAATTGCAATTTGCATAAAAACAAACTATTTTTCTATTTCAGCAATCGATTGGTTATTAGCGAATGAAAATTCTTTTTCTTTTATAACTTGCATAAAAAATAATAGATTTTTTCATTCAATTAACTGATTGATTAGGGAATAGAAATTCTTTTTCTTTTGTAACAATCTACTGTTTTACAAGCAAAAGTTCAATCTTTTTCTAGTCAATTAATTTTATTATTTATCTAATTAATTAGTTGAAGAAAATAATCAATTAAATAATTTTAGAATTCATTTTTTTCATACAATAACAATAGCTAATTGATTGAAACATTTTTCTAATCGATTATATTTACAATAAACACACTCTTTTGCTTGTTGTGCAATCAAATATCTTAAAAACAAGAGATTGAGAGAGAGAGTAATCTGAAGAGTGTATTATTCAATGTGATTAAAAATACAATATACAAGAAATATTTATATGTGCTAAATGAATCAGAGTAATAAAGGTATAGAATCCTATATTAATATACAGATATAATATATAAATATAGACGATACTAATTGATCTAAATTGATTCTAATGATTCACTAACAAAGGATTAAAAATTGGGGTATTAATAACCGAAACCCTATTCTATGTCTCCCTTCTATCTCCCAGCCTTCTACATCACAAACAAATAAATCCTTTCTTCTCTGTGTTCATATTGTTGATGATGGAGTCGGCGGAAACAGGAGAATGCCTGTGGATGGTGACAGACCAATACATCTTTGGCATCCGCGTTGAGAAGTTAGAAAAATTGGGGAAGAATGAGGATAGGGATTGGAAATCCCTTCTTGAGCGGGATCGGTTTGATTTCCTTTTCAAACTTCCAGAGTCCCGCACGTGGGATCACTTTATCTTCGACGGGAAACTTTTCTTAGTCGATGTTCAACCCGTTTCTGGCACAAAGATCTACCAAATCTCCTATGTCGGCGGCGACACGTTGGGCATATCTGAGGCAGTAGCGACGGGCGCAATCCCTCCGCCACCGACCAGCTACCACAGTTTCCTTGCAAACATTAAAGATAAAGTTTACATGGTGGAGCATACTGTGGCACCACCGTCAGGAAGAAAGAGGGGGTTATGGGTTTTACGTTCGGGTTCCAGTCCCCCGAACTGGCATTCCTTGGCCGCTCCTCCAATCGAACTCGCCTCTGATTATTCGATTCATGGTTTCGTGTTAAATGATAAACTTTTCTTGCATGGCGGATCCACACCAGGAATTGCCCATGTTTACCACCCAAAATGTGACGCATGGTCGGCATGGATTAAACAGGAGGGCGTATTTTCTCTTCCTGCTTATGATGTTTTCTGGCCTGTGTCGTTCCTTGGAGATGTAGGCGATCGCAGTGTGGTGCTGACATGGAACCTGATGGGTCTTCCCGGACCTGGTGTGAAATATGAGATACACGCTTTGCTGGTGGATAATAAAGATTATTGCATTCTTCGCTATCAATTCCTTGATGAGTTGTGTGAGGCGATCCAACCATCCTTCTTTGATGATTCGTGCTCAAATCTCAACTTGGTTGACCTTGGCAACAGCAAAGTATGCGTTATCATCGGTGGTCTCGCAGAAGGCATTCCATCCCTTTTCATTTTAGTAGTTGAATTAGGGTTGGTACAAGAGGAGGAGCAGCATATATCAGAGGAGGAGGAGCAAAGGTTCTTATCTGTGCGTGTACTCGTGAATCGAGTCTTCCATATGAAGCGTCATCTCTCAGAGGACTTCTTTCAATTGCCCTGGACCTCCTTTCTTTTCTCGCTCAGAAAGGGAACGTCGGCATCTCTGAAGGCCTTTTCCAGGAAGAGGTCATCCGGGAAGGAAAATAATGTGGTCAAGGTTGCTCAATCTAAGGAGATTAGTTTAAAGAGAACAAAGCTAGAGTCAGCTGTTGTAGGTCTTGATAAGTACCTGGAGGTTTCTCAATTGAAGGATAAGGCTAGAGAATTGGGTATGAAGGACATGACCAAGGCTTTGAAGCCGAAGGAAAAAGAGAAGATTGAGGCGGCATTAACTCTAAAGGTGGGTGAGCTGGAGAATGCATTAAAGGATGCTAAAAATTCAAAGGAGACAATGGCTTTTGAGATGTTTCGGAAAGGGTTTGATCGTGCTGTAAGTCAAATTAAGGCTCTTGCGCTGGATGTTAATGTGGATGATATGGATGTATCCAAGATTGTGGTAAATGGAGTATTAGTGGATGCTGACATCCCGGAAGGTGGTTGTGATGAAAATGCTGCAGATGTTGAGAAGAAAGACCCATAGTGTAGTTATCATATGTATTTTAATTATTTGCTGTTAGTATGGATGATGATGTAGTATGTTGGATTCTAATGATTCTCCAACAAAATAGATCAAAAATACAATTTATTATATAAATTATTCTCAAATGATTCACGTTATTTTTTCTTCTTTTTTGATCTTTCAGTAATATTTTAATTCAAAACAATAAATAAAGATTGAATCTTAATTTTTAATATCGAACTAATGATGTATTTATAGAATGGATTTAAATTTTCTAAATTTTAGATTTTTACTTTAGAAGATAAAGTGAGATCCTTTACTATTAAATATTTTTTCTCTTAATATTTTCTTTTGGTCCTACTTATGAAATAAATGGTGATAGATTGTATTTTATCCTATAAAATAAAATTCAAAATTTAGAGAGTTTAAATTATCATAGAATATATCAAACTAAAATTAAGATCATTATTAATAGATGTTTTATCTTTTTACAGTTTTAGGTTGTCAATAATAAAATTGTATTATTTAATAATTATTTAAAAATTTTAAAAATATATTTTATTATTAAAATCATTTAATAGTGCAAATCTTCTCACATCATTTAATCGAGTCCCCGAAAAAATTTTATCATCGTAGCGCCAATTCATCACCTACTAACTTCGGAACTTGGAGCTGCGTTATGACTTCGTTTTGTATCTCAATGATGTAAAATTTTCTCTCGATTCCCATGCATGCATGCAGGGTAAATCGGAAATTTTGAGAATAAAACAACACGTAAAAAGCCTAATTTCCTTTTTTATTTTCCCCTTTACTTTTTCTAGCTCTGGCACGTAAAGAATGTTAGATCGATAACCGTGCAACAAATAATAATAATAATAATAATAATAATAATAATAATAATAATAATAATATTGTTAATTCATAAGTTAAACTAACTGAATGGTGCTTGTTAATTCATAATAATATTGTTAATTCATATCACTATAATAATGTATATGATCAAAGTAGGTAAGCTTATTGCTAGTAATTTAATTTAGGTCTTGATTTATTATTACTAAGATCTGCATTGTTATCGTTGGAGATTCTTCTAACTAAATAGAATGTCGGATCCCATTAAGGAGACAATGATTTATTTGTACAATGTGTACAATGAGTTATATGAGTTACAAAATGAATAGTTCCTTGTTCACCAAGAATCGAACTCTTGATTTTTCGGATCTAGAGCTCTAATAACATATAATGATTTTACTCATCCCAAAAATTTTAACTGATGAAAAAAATAATACTAATAGTTATATCTCTAATACTTTTTAAACTTTCATTATACACATTGTACAAATATTCTATTGACTCTTCGTACTCTCCCATAAAATTATTAGAATTATTAGGATGGAATAAGCAAGCTAAGTTTTACTAACTTGTGAGCTACTTGGTTAGCTATACTTTTTGTATATGTGAATTCAAATTATTATTGGCGAGTCCGATTAAAGCGTAATTGCTAATAACTCTATATAATCATGCATGATACTATGAAAATAAAAGTCTATACAATCTAATTTTAAAAAGATGAATGCTATTTTGTCCAACACTACTCTTAAACAATGATCTCTAATCTTTAAGGTTGTGTTTAATTTATATATGGGTTTAAACAGAGACACAAAAATATAGATATTAAAGTAAATTGTAAATATTAATATTATTTCTGTAAAAAAATACCACTGAAAAAAGGAGATAATAAACAAAGCTAAAATTAAAGAAAAAAGAAGGAATAAAATTAAAAAAATTTATGTATTATAAGTTGTGGCTTAATTTCTAAACCTAAAAGAAAGACACGAAAGACATGTATTTTATGTGTTTTTGTGTATTATTGTATTATAAAAAATTTGTGTCTAATAAATCAAACAAAAAACAAGTATTACTATATTTAGGAGTGTACATGGCCCAACCCGACCTGAAGATTCGACCCGACCCCGAACACTTTAGGGGCTAATTTAGTGTGATTTCATCGGGTCTATGATCGGATAAGGGTCTCAAAGATAGACCCGATCATTATTTCAGGTCAGGTCCGGGCTATAGCTCGGGTCACCCGAACTTGGCCCGATGGCCCGGTCATCATACACAATTAATATTTTATGTTGGATGATGGCTATTTTTATGTGGAATTTAAATATTGTAAACTTTAATATCTTGTGTTATTAGTCATTTATAAGATTATAAGTTAATGTTTTATGTTTAAAATGCATAAGACTTTACACTAATGCATAATACTGTGTTATTTGTATTGATTTAAATATTTGGTGTTAGACAATATTAGTATTGATTATGGTTATGCTTTAATTTTAGAGAAGGGTTGGTTCTTGTTATAATTTTTTAAGTGAATTTTACTATGTGAATTGTGAAATAAAGATTGGAAATTATGTGATTTTTACATGCTAAAGACCCGGTTTTTATCCGATTTTTATCCGGTTTTCATCCGATCCGAATGTGCGTAAGTTTCATCGAGTCTAGAATCGGGTTAGAGTCTAAACATTAGGCCCGGTTTATATTTCGAATCGAATCTGAGTTAAGCCAAATTCGGTGTAACCCGGCCCATATACACCCCTAACCATATCTATTAAGTGATGGACATGTTCAGCAAAACAAACGCTGCACAAGTGTTAGAATTAGATATATATCAAACTTAATTAACTACTATATATATATATATATATATATGTAACATTGTTTATTGCAACACTAGGATCTTAGGTATCATTTGGTGCGGTTATTGTTTTAAAATAAAGGCTATTAAGTTGTTAAATGTGAAAAGGAAGAGGTCCTTGATCAGTTGAGTGATGAGAAACCTTTGGAATAATAATACTGTACCTGCATCTCTCTTTTTGGTAGCTGTAAGTTGATTATTTAATGGCATTCCATTTTGATGAAAACACACTCTGCCTTGTGCTAAATTCCAATTCAATGTGGTCCTGCTTTCACTCATGTCACCCTATATATATATATATAAATAAGAGTTTATTTCCAAACGCCATGCATTTATAGGGATTCAAAATGATGTACTTTCTGTGTCAGTTAATTCATTAAATTAGAGGATCCTCAATACCGGTATTCAATTAAGAAATATAAAACTTAATTTGTGAAAAGACTTTAACAAATTTAGCAACCGATAAAAAAATCTATAAAATAAAAAACAATGAATTTATCTAGAATATAAATATGTGGGGTTATTAGATGATAAAACAGAGGCATATATATATATAAGACAAAAGAAAAAAAAGGTGGTAATTGTTTCGAAAATAGAATTATAAAGATGTATTAGTTGATGAGTGTGGTAGAAGTGTTACAACCGTTTGATATATATAAATATGTTACGATGTATTTCAAAATCAGCTATTAAACTAAACTCAATTAGTATAAAATATATGATGAAATGATATAAATATTTATTAAAAATAAATTAAATTACATATATATTTATACACAAATATATTTGTAATTGATTTTAATAGTTAATTTAATATACAAAAAATATTTTTATAATATATATTGTGGCGTAAGTCCCAAAAATGTTGGCTCTATATGAAGCACAAGTACAAACATTATCCGGCTCTTCACCATTATTATTTACCAACCCTTGATAGCCCCACATTCGCATATCTATCCATCATATATATTTCCTCATTGATCACATTCAAATGAATCAGGCCAAAGAGACACGTTACAGCATACAAGGAAAAATATCATCGAATATATATGAATGCAAGATGAGTGATTCATGGTCATCATCAAGCTTTAATAAAAGGCTCATCAAGTCTCTGAAGATCGGATTTGATACGATAAAACGTGTCTTAGTGCATGAGATCGAGTGAGAGAATCATATAGAAGTCACACTTGATATACTTATCATTAGCATGCAAGTAATAATTATTTAGCATGCAGAATCAGAAGAATGAATGAAGGCCATAACCACATAAAAGGGTCTTATGAATTATTTACAAAAAGCTGCAGCTGTTGCTGCTTTAAGTTCTATGCATCATGATGAGCTAATTTAAAGTGATCAGCATTCACTATGCATGTGTATGTAAGATTCATCACAGCATGCATGCCCTTTGCTCCGATCCGATCCTGTTCATTACAAACAACACCAGGATCGTTCGGAACGATGCTTCATAATACCAACAACAGTATATATGCATTGAAAGACAGCAATGTTTCACTCACTCACTACCTCGATCAGAAGCAAAACAACCAGTACGTACATAGGAGATGACAAATTTAAAAGTAAAATGAACAGACCCTATGTATATAATATATATAAGTATAGGCGCGCGGCTAATTAACTCCAATCCAGAAAGGGTTAACTATATGCCCCTTATATATAATTGTGATTACGGATGGCCGAAATCCAGCTCTTCAAAAACATGTAACAGAATTCAATTTACATTCAATTTCAAGTAGTGGGTAGAAATTAAATAAGATCATGAATAATATAATTTATTTGAGTCATCAAGCACAACATACAACTTGAAAATCTTCTCTTATTATAAATATATTATACTAGCTAAGTAGCTAGTGTGTAAAAAAGAAACATGTAAAATAAAATGATTGGTATATAGGGAAGAAAAGGGTATGTGTGTGCAGACATAAGGTAGCAGAGTAGCAGCAGTAGTAGTGAAGCAGATCAGAGTAGGAGGCAGCAGTGGTGATGAGTGGGGTGAAGGCGCGGCATTGTCTCAGAGTCTCAACAGAGAATATGGTGCCGCGTACGGTTTATTATTCTATGGACATGGATGGACCCATTTACTTGTTATTGTTTTTATTACTGTTCAATTATTATATTACTGCTACCATGCCTTGTTCCTTTTTGTCTTATGCCTTAATTATGCCTTATTCCTTATGCTTATCTCTCTATTACATTGCAAAAGACAAATATCTCATCCATCTTCCTCTACCATCAGTCCGTCACCCTACTCATTCTCGTTTATATCATTTTTTTTCCTGTTAATATGAGAAATTAAAACTTAAAGATAGATTTGAGTATACATAAGAAAATAATGAAAATTAGTAAAAAAAAAAAATTGTGTACATCTAAAACTTGAAAATGTGTATACAGAGTCTAAAAATTGCACATCTGAAATTTATGTTAACTAATTATTGCATGTTTTTGTACTACATTTTACAGATTTATCCTATTTAAACTATGCCAACTTATCGTAATTTGTTTTTGTCTTAAAAAAAAAGGGTAAAAGTGTGAAATAGAAATTTGAAGAAAGTACTAGACATAAAATCACGTGTTATTACTTAAAAAAACTTTTAGCTAAATAAGCCAAATTGAAGATATTTTTCTTTATTTGATCTAATTGATTGATAACGTTAAAATAAATAAAATCGTTTTCACTAATTATTTATCTTATTATTTTTAGTACCTAAATTTAAGGATTCAAATCTACATATCCAAACTATGTTAAGTTGTAGATAACTAACTTACAAGCCAAAACATCTAGCCCATGCATTATTCAAGTTTTTGTATGTTAAGACCTATATTGTTTGTCGAAAAAGTCTAGGGTACAGCAATTTTTATGTTTTCTAGTCATCACTTAACCATCAAAATAAAAGTGAGTGATCTTTCACCATTAGATGTAATCTCACACCATTAAAAATACTATTGATGACCAATTGTTTGTCCATTCAAGCAATTTATTTTGCTCCTTCATGTTGCTTTTTTCTTTCCTTTTATACCAGAAATTCTCCATCTTTATATCTAAATTTTATACCTTTACTAAGCCATACAAATTACAAAGACATAAAGTGTAAGATGCTATGATTCGAGATCCTTTTGTGTGTATAAGCTTTAATTAATTAATTGAGTATCCGACTTGACACTCTTACTCACTATAAAGCCACAGAAGAACCAATATACTCTTCTCCAAAACTCTTCAGTCTTCATTCACACTTTCCTTTCTACCTTTTGCTCTCTCTATCTCTTTTGCTTCTCAAAATAAATTTTAACAAAAAAATGGAGAAGGAAAAACCAGAAACACAAGCATGGAGCATGTTGCTGAGGCAACCTGAGACACCACAAGACCCTATGGAGTTCTTGTCTCGTTCATGGAGTGCCTCTGCTCTTGAAGTGTGTAAGGTTCTTTCTCCAGCTCAACTTCCAGCACCACCTTCTTCTTATAAGGCCAACAACAACAATGGTGGTTGCTCTAATAATAATAATAATAATCATAATTCTATGCCTATACTTGAGGACATTGCTGGTGAAGCTGCTGAAGAATCTGCCATTGTTTCTGGCAACCCTTTTTCTTTTGCTTCCTCTGAGACCTCTCAGATGATCATGGACCGAATCATGTCACAGTCGGTATGTTCTTTCTTTTGCTTTATTAAGGATGTTAATTCAGTTTCAATTCATTCATGTTTATAACATGTTTTGCTGAAAATAGTAGAATCACCTCTCAACTTGATTCGTAGATTTGAAAAGAAGTACTAAAAAGATGAAATTATTTTAGAAATTATAAGCCAAACACAGCCTTAATCTACGCTCATCTTCTACAACAACTCACTTTCCTTGTTTCATGCGACTTTACTTTTGTTTTCACTTTTTACATGTTCTCTCTTTTTGATATTTTCTGTTCTGTTTTCCTCTAGTGGTCCAGAAGCTTATTTGCGTTCTGCAGGGTCGGTCTTGTTGTTCAGTTTCTTACCAAGCTTTCATTTTTCTGTTAATTTTGAATGCAAATCCTCCTCAGTAAGCTTAAAGTTCCATTTTTTCTTATCTGGGTCATATTGGCAAAAACAGAACCATTCCAATTTTCATTTAGCTTCCAATTTTCTTGTCTTAAACAGCTTATGTTGAGTTATTCTTTAGTGTGTAGACTACGGAGTGTTTAACGTTTCACTATAGTTAGTGAGCACTTTATATGTTGAAATTTAATTCAGAAAAAGAAACTGAAGCAATTGGTGATTGTTGTTTGAGTTTGGTCAGCAGGAGGTGTCTCCAAGAACCTCAGGGAGGCTATCTCACAGCAGTGGCCCACTCAATGGCTCCCTCACAGATAGCCCTCCAGTTTCCCCAACTGAAATTGATGATTTCAAGGTAAGCATCCTTCTCTTCATTTTCATCTTTCTCTTTCTTTTTTAGCAATAGCAATAGCATGAATCCCATATCAACCTAAACAAGACACAGCCATGTTGATTTGTTTTGGCTTTCTTAAGGAAAGGAAAAAATAAAAGAAATATTTTTTGGGTACAAAGCACGAGCACTGACCAAACTGTACCATGTTAGTTCCAGCTTTCTCTGTAACCACAAACAAACTTCGATGACACTCGGAGGACAGTACCCACAGGTTCTCTCTGCATTCTTCACTACTATACTAACACTAACAGACAAACAAAAAGTAGAAATTGAAAATGTTCTAGTTTTGGTTGCTAGTTAAAAAGGCTAAGCTTAATTTAGCTCCAAATGATTAGCACAAACAACAATTTTTAGAGGCGAATTTGTTAGTAATTGATTTTCTGGGGACTGACTTGACAATACATTAATAGTTAAAGTATATCGAAGATTGAGAGAAAAAAAAATCCTTTTGAAGACTAAATTATTGGCATTTCTATCTAACATGACAAAAATTTGGTGTTACCATTTGTCTTTATTGCTGCTCTTGTTAACAAAAGTTGAGGAAGGAACAAAGAAAAGAAAAGAAAGAACAAAATCTCTATATTTGTTTGTTACATTGCATCTCTTATCATGATTGTCTAAAACCTCTGTCATTCTTCCTGATTCTGGTCCCCTCATCCTACTGTGAAATTGGTTAACAAGATCCCACCTTGAACACCAACCAAAACTGCTCCCTTTGAGTCCAAACTTCAGCCCACAAGGGGATTCAAAATTCGTCTTTATTCGTCTTTAGCTCTGGCGCACCAATCTTGTTACCCATTTAGTCTCCCATAGCAACATTTGCACATTTTAAAGAAAACTAAATAATAAAAATTCCTCACAATTAAACAACAGCAGAGTGAAACAAAAACACATCTAGTGTAAAGGTTTTTTACTATTATTTTGTACGGAACATCTAAGCTTAAGTTATCATAATAGAAATCAATCTCTCAATAATTCATAGTAGAAAAAGAAAAGAAGAAAGGTACATTGTGACTCGCGGATGGAAGACATAAAACCTAATCTTTATTAACATCATATATGCAGTGTAGCCGCTCCAACAACAACAGCCATAATAGCAACAACAACATCACCAGCCTGAGTAGTCAATACAGGGCTTCCGCCACCGGTGGCGCCGCCGTGGCAGCAGGTGGTGGTGGTGGCAAGACGGTTGGAAGGTGGCTTAAGGACAGGAAGGAGAAGAAGAAGGAGGAAACAAGGGCCCACAATGCTCAGCTGCATGCAGCGGTTTCGGTTGCTGGTGTTGCCGCCGCTGTTGCAGCCATTGCCGCCGCCACAGCTGCCTCCTCTGGGTCCGGCAAGGACGAGCAGATGGCCAAGACAGACATGGCAGTGGCGTCTGCCGCAACGCTTGTTGCGGCTCAGTGTGTTGAGGCCGCAGAGGCTATGGGGGCTGAGCGTGATCACTTGGCCTCGGTGGTTAGCTCCGCCGTGAACGTAAGGTCCGCCGGCGACATCACGACCCTGACGGCTGCCGCGGCAACAGGTATGCATATAGAAAAGCATTGTTATGAGATTAGAATAACTTTTCTTTTGTTGGATTTTATTTAAAGTGTTTAATATTTTGCAGCTTTACGTGGGGCTGCCACGTTGAAGGCAAGGGCGCTGAAGGAGGTTTGGAACATCGCTGCTGTAATTCCTGTGGACAAGAATGCCCCTGCTGGTGGTGGTGGTGGCGCCGGCGGAGGTAGCAATGGAAGCTCTAATAGTAGCTTCAGCGGTGAGCTTGTTCCTGAAGAGAACTTCTTAGGCATCTGCAGCAGAGAATTGCTGGCAAGAGGTTGTGAACTCCTAAAGCGCACGCGCACAGGTCAGCATAGCATAGCATGGTTTTCTGTCTTCTGTCTCTTACTGAATTCCATGCCATTCCTTTCATGCATGTGAATATGTCACTTGATTTGTCGCAGGCGAACTTCACTGGAAAATTGTGTCTGTTTACATTAACAGGATGAACCAGGTTATTTCTTTTTCTTTTTTCACTCCTCAAATATTCCACTTTAATTATTTGGACATCAATTAGACTTTGTAATGATTAGAATCTTAATAATGAGGGGGCTAGTATGAACAAAAGTTGTCATGTTATGGCGCCTTAGCTTTGATGCGATATGCTAAAGGATCCACCTTTGCTTTAGTTTCCTAGAAATCTGTAATTTTAACTCTTTGGAAGCTCTTTTTGTGCAGGTTATCCTCAAGATGAAGAGCAGACATGTTGCTGGGACCATCACAAAAAAGAAAAAGAGTGAGTCTTTGAATACTCTTGTCCCCTCTCTCTCTCTCTCTCTCTTCACTAATTATCTTTGACAGATTCTTGAGGGTGGGTCTAATTCCATTTTCGGGATTTGTGAAAGTCAAGCTCTTTAAAGTTGGAAAAACATCAAAACTCTTCTTCTTTAATTCCAACCCCCTTTTGAAATTGTGTTCTATTATTTCGAAATTATGTTAGGAATATAAAATATAAAGCACTTCGTATTATGTATGTATAACTATAATAATGTTCAACGAGTAAGCATTCTTTTTCCCTTTTGCAATTTTGGACAGATGTGGTGCTTGGAGTGATCAAGGATATGCCTGCTTGGCCGGGCCGCCACTTGTTGGAAGGGGGCGAGAACCGCCGCTACTTTGGGCTGAAGACAGTGATGCGTGGCGTTGTTGAATTTGAGTGCAGAAACCAAAGAGAATATGATGTTTGGACTCAGGGTGTGTCAAGGCTTCTCTCCGTTGCTGCAGAAAGGAATGGTAGAAACAGAATATGTACTTCTGTTGGATTGTGAGGGATAATAAACAGATTTTTTTTGGCACTTGGGAATGGTAAAATCTTATTGATGCATGGTATTATTGGCGGGCTCTAGATCAATTTGTAAAAAAGGGTGTAAATTTCTAGTTTATGTCAGATGGGGTTTAGGTTTAATTTGATATTGGGATAACATACATTAGTACTTTGATGTATTTATTTAATTTTTTTCAAATAGGAAAGCATTGCTATTTAAGCCAAAGTATGTGAAGACCATGTGAAAACTTGTGTTTCTTTCACTGAGATGGAAAGAAAAGTAGTCAAAAGAAGAAAAAGGAGTCACATTTGGATTTGGGTGAAGGTGTAATATTGAAGATCGATAAAGACATAACATTATTCTATTGTGCTTTGTTTATTATACCATACATGTTGGTTTGGGATTTCTTTTTCTTTGTTTTCTAGGATTGGATCCCGAGACATTGTTTTAAGGTTGATGATGATGATGATGATCTTGAGCCATCACTATCTTGGATTACTTCCTTCCACTTTGTGAATTCTGTTTGCATTAAAAAATTTGAGATCAGGAAAAAAGAAAAGAAAAGAAAAAGTGATCCAAAGGTTAAAAGAAAAGAAATCATTGATTTTGTTTTGGTACAGTAAGCCATAAGAAAATTGGAGCCCTGAGGTGCTTGAATTAATTGGAGCTCTAAATAATACTCTTCTAAACCCACGATAAGTATTTCTGAGCTTTTGCTTCCTAGAAACTTCCATTAGGAAAGTAAGCAGCTTTCAATACTTGAACGCAAACTGCATTCGGCTGCTTGATGGTCTTCTAAGCTTGTTTAGCCAAATAAGCAAGGTTTTGTGTTTCCCAATCCTTAAATCCAAGCTCATCATCTCTCTTGCTTGCTGTAATTGATTTCCATCCCGTTTAATGTATTCTTCTTTCCTTTCTTGACGAAGCCCACCAGAATTTAGCCACTATAGAGAGCTCAACTTCTTACAACACTCATAGAGTCATAGTGTTAGTTAGAAATAAATATCGAAGAAGAAGGTTATTCAAATTGTTAAATGAGCTTTTAGTAGAGAAGTTGGTGTCGAAAGAAACATATTTAAGGATGTTAAATGAGAGTTCGATTAACTTAGCAAATCGAGGAGTTATTCGAGCGGAAGGATCGAAGATTCTTGAAATCGAACATTATTCTATAGCCGTTACATGATTAGGCAAAAAAGCGGAACGGTTAATTGTGTTTTCACACACGTGGGATGTTTATTTCAAATTGATCAGTTAGGAAAATGGCTATAAATACTAGAAGACTCGAAGTCACAAGGGTTGAAACTTTACTTCAGAAAACACTCAAGCACACTCACATCCCCAGCGAATTGTGTTCGAGTCTCTTTTTTGTAGGATTCCTTCCATATTTTTATCTTTTCAATTTACAATTTCTGCAAAACTATACTTTCCATGTTCAATTTATCCTTCATACAACTTTAATTTTCTTGTCAAATTTACATTCCAACATCTTTAATTTCCATGTCGAAAGTCCTTTGATTCACTCGAAGGTATTTTATCGCATTGTTTAAATTCAATGCAAATTATTTCGATTTCAGTCAATTTTACTTTCAAAATCTTTATTTAACACCTTTTTTAGTCTTTTCTTTTAAATCTTGTTCGATTTGAAGATCTTTGATGCACTTCCAGAAAACTGGTACTCACAAAAAAGAGGAGTAGGTTTCGCTCCCAAACCATTAAAATCGAACTACCATCAATTTGTTAAAAATCGACGAAACACATAGCATATGTTTGTATTTTCTGTACAACTGTTGTTCTTGCCTGCTTAATCCGAGGTATAGCTCGTCCCCCGGCCAAGATCAGCAGACTTCTCGGCTGGAACGCGATATACGTCGGCGATGGATGAACAATGGGGTTGGATACCTGCAAAGGCACTCCAACGCTCAAGTTAGTGTAAAGTAGATAATGGATCTTATCTTAGAAGAAATGACGTACCTTTCGTAACTTTGACGTCCGCCTTATATTTTAGTGGAAAGTTCGGCCGTTACCCTTGGGTTGTAACGTTCAGGGAGAGGATTAATTGTGCATCTGACGTTATTGGTTTAAGGTTGTTTATAGCTTATAATGAAATGGTCGGTTATGATTAGAAATTAGGCGTTACCGAGCTATAACTTGTAACCGATGATTACTGGTCATACCAACTGTCTTTGTCATCACCCGTTCTTCAATCCATGCGCAGGCTCTCCTTTTGGGTCGTCTCCATCAAGCTAGAGGTTTTACATATTTTTCTGATGAGTCCCAAGCTGGCATTTTCAAGACCTTTTCTATACTTACTCTTACTTGAATAGGAACTTAGTATCTGAAGGTAATACCTGATTTAGCTAAATGTATTCTTTGCTTTGATGCTTTTATATATCTGTTCAAAATTGTGGTTATCTCATATATTTATTCCTCCCACGCCTTCGCAAAGATAATAAAATCATATGCGAATAGCAAAATGTATAATTGTTGGAGCGGAGAGAGGAGATAATTTTCAGTCTAAAAATGAGGTTGTGTATCTAAACTTCTTCCATTAAAATTGTAAGCATTTTCTCGACCATAATAAATAAGTAGTGAGATAGTGAGTCGCCTTATCTTAGATCTTTGTTGGGGTTTAATTTTTCGGTTCTTCCAAGTAGACAATAAATATTTGAACAATAAGCTATATTCTCGGCCCATATTAAGGCAAAAAAAAAAAGTTGTCCATCACAAATTATCCTCTCTCAAAAATCTAAAGTCTATGTAAGTAAGCATCCAAAGTCTCATGATGATTCTAAAAAATCTATCCAATCTTCCAAGCCCATAAATTATATCAAGTTGGTACAAAAGGAGGGGCCAAAAACCTCATTAACACATGCATCGAATAATATTCGTATATCCGGGGTATTTATCCGTATCCGATCCGAATTTTGCGGATATCATCCGATCCGCATTATGGTAGGATCGGATTGCGGATTTGGCAGTAATATCCACGGATCCGATCCGTAAATCCGCATATCCACACATCTCATATAAATAGTATAGTTTAAGAAAGTAAATCCTAATGTGATATGAACTTTAGTGTGTTATTTTATTTTTTATTTTTTATGATGTACTTCAATTTAGAATAATTAAACTTAAATCTTGTTTTATTATTTTGTTTTTGTTATTCAAGAAAACTTTTAGTGATAATATTTTAGGAGTAAATAGGCTTAAACAGATAAAAAATAAATTTTTTGGATTTTTTTTTGTAAAAGCAGCCAAACAGAATTTTAAAATAATTTTTTTAATTATGCGGATATACCCGATATTCGATCCGATCCACAAGTATGCGAATTGAATCAGATTCGGCCTAAAAAAATGTGGATATCGTATCCGATTGATCCGATGAGTGCAATGCGGATTAGATAGAATTTTAGGCTATATCCAATCCGATTCGATCCGTGTGCAGTCCTACTAATTAAAATAGCGAGTAACTTCTTTTAAGTTGCCTTTGATCCAATCTAGAACTTGAGAATTCAAGAAAGAACGGTGAAGGTTACTAATTTTAGTGCTAATTCAAAGACTTTTCACAATCAAACAATCGCGAAGGACATGAAACACTGATTCCACCTTGCCAACACACACCTCACAAGTAGGTCTATAGTTGAATGTTTTCTCATCCTTTCTTGGTTTGTTAGGAGGGCCCCACTATATGCCAAACAAAGAAAATATCGAACAAGTTGTGGACATTGAAGCTTTTATACCAGTTTATAAACAGCGCTACTGCTATAATGTTTAAAGTTTATGCACACTTCATAATTCATATGCAAATTTGCAACTAAACTCTATTGATGCTTCCAAAAAACAAGCCACATGGTCCTCAAACCCTCACTGTGACGTCTTTAAAGGACAAATCAAACTCAGCAAGAACTCCCAATTCCATTCCTCCGTATCCATGGAGACACTGTCTTTCCTCCACCGCTTGAGATATGAGTTGAGCCAGCTTTTCAATACACAGAACAAAGACGTATGGAGACATTAGGTCGTCTTGTGTGATTCCTCTACAGGATATGAACGAATCTATTCTGTCTCAATTCCAAAGTAAGCTCATGCTGGTTGACGTAATGCACTCCCAAATAATACTCATGATGAATGAAGAAATTTTGGCATCTTTTAGAGGGTCAAGGATGAACTGTCAGTTTAATATATCATATGCTTTTTCTAAGTCTATTTTTAGTGCCATAAAACTCACCTGACCTTTCTTAGCATGCATGACATATATTACTTTTTGGACAACCAAGATATTATTAGCACCATGATGCACATCCACCAACTCACTCCTGACATTTTTTAGCTTAATAGAGATTAATTGATCAGTAGCTTGGACATCATATTGCACAACACCAATTAATCGGAACTGAGAAATCATCTTTGGATGGTCCAGTTTATGAATGAAAGAGATGAAAGTGGAGTTAACAATTAAAATAGTTCATCTAAGTAGGATCCTGAAAAATATTTTTTATCCACTGCTCCACTAAAACTTTAACATGTGACTAATATTTTTTAAAATACATGGCAAGCAGCCTGCTCGGTTCAGGAGCTTTTTAGCTGCCTATTGCTAACAAAATCTCTTTAATTCATCTGGCATTAAAGGAAAAATTTGCTTTCCAAATTCAACTTAACATACGAATCTTCTTGTGTATATAGCTTAGCATAAAAAGCAATACCAAACTCTTTGAGATCATTCGGGTTCTCAATCCAGTTGCTATTATCATTTCTCAACATAAGGATCTTATTCCTTTTCTTTCTAGAAGTTGTAACATCGTAGATGTATTTTGTATTTCCATCTCCAAATTAAAATCAATTACACCTAAAGTTTTGCTTTTAATATATTTTCTCTTAAATGCAAAATTGTTCATATTCTTACCACAACTCTTTATGTAGATTAAGAATGTTTATCTTAAAAATATAAACTACGAAGATATTCCTTCAAAGCATACTAGAATATTATATTTTTTTTCTCATAATATGCTAAAAATTTTCAATATTTCAAACTCTGGTCTTATTTATAAAAGAAAAAAAAATCTAGCATAATTCAACAGATGGGCTCAGGAATAAAATGAAATATATAAAACAAAAAAGGTAAATAATGTAATAAATAAATAAATAATAAATGAAGTTCATGAAATGAAGGTTGAGTGATTGATGGTCATTCTCATATTACACAGTAAACACTTCGTTTTCCCCCAAATCTGTGAAAACCCTAAAGCACAGCGAAAATTCGCAAATTTTCAAATCGAGAAGAAATGAGTATTGAGAAGTTGAGCACCGAAGAATGTCAATCACTCTACTCTCTGCTCAGAGCTGAGCAACGCCCACTCCATGAGATCGTTGCAGATTTCAACAGCTCTCTCCCTCGCCATCGCCATTTCACTCTCTGCTCCTACCTCCTCATGCTCTTGCAGGCAACACTCTCAATTTACCTCTTTCTTCCTTCGTTTTTAATTACTGCGTTTCTGCACTGGATTTTGGCCTCGCTTTATACTAGGGTTTTGGGATTTTATGCTTGCTTTTGGGTTTTTCGTTGTGTGAATTCTCGTAATTGTGTGCTGATTTTTTCACAAAAGTGAAAAAAGCCTACCTGTACCTAGTCAGATACTGGTACAAATTTTGGCGTCATTTTATTTATCTGTTATTATTTCTTAAAGAGATCTATTTTGCTCAATCTAATTTCTGAGTTACTCAGGTGGAAATGTTATTGCTTTAAAATAATGTTTTTATATTTTATTTTTCAAATTTTGGTTCCCTTAAGTTTTGTATTGAGAATTCTGAAGACGAGGTGCTCGACTCTCAATGAGAAACATTGTATTGTAACTACTTAGAAAAGATTGCACATTTTGACATGTCATTTGCGTTTCTGGTTTCTTTTTATTTTTATTTTAGTGACATTTGAATTATAGCTAATTAAGTGTGGATATTGTTGGATTTAAACAAGGGGTGCATTTCCCAGCTGATCAGTGTTGGTTTCTGTGAAAAATTGCATTTTGACAGGCATGTATTGAATCATGCGTGTTTAGATTTATAGGTTTTTTTATTGCTTATTTAGGTGCAAGCAATGTTGAATGTTATCTAATTGGTATCTTTCGTGTGCAGGACAAGCAACTCAACATCTCTGAGCGAATAATTGCCTTTGCCCTACTTGTTGAAGCATATTCATCCCAGAGACCCGCTTCAAATCCTTTCATAAGCTTTATTGTAAAAGTAAGTCTTTTTTTTTTTTTTTTCATTCTATCCTTCTCGTGCTGTTGCTCAAAGCTCTGTGCAGTTGTTAGAACCGGTTCTAAGTTAGTTGTCTTTTGAAATTCGTAGCTGAAACAAATTATCAAGAGTAATATTAAGCAACTGATATTTCTGTAGTTTTCATTTCTGCTATAAATTAACTTGGGTTTATTATTTCCTTTTTTTAATAATCTTTTTATTACTCCTCATAGATATTTTGCAATGATATTGCATCATATGACACACAAGATAAGTATAATTTCTTGTCTGCAGGTTGCTTGTCATGAAGGGTCTGAAAAAGTTGTGAGAGCGTTCATTCTACAATTGTTAGGTGTTAATGCCTCCAACAGTGGCAAAGAGGTTATAGTCTGATTTATTTCTTGATTTTACAGCATTCATTCTCTTTTTATAGAATACGTCAAATATTATGTACTCTCTATTGGTCCAGAGTCTGCTTTCATACCTTCTCTTACATGAGATGTGATCTTTAGTGTTTAATGGTATGAAATTCTGAGGTATTATTCCTTTTGGTGGAGGATTGCAGTTTCTTAAACAGTCTGCTTCTGATTACGTGAAAGGATTTGACCAATCATTGCATGTAAGTTATGTATAAACTTTATAATACATTACTTGACCAGGATATATTCAGTATTGCCCTTACACATCAACTAAATTCTGATAACATTCCTTTAAATGTCTCTAGGATGGACCTTCCTTTGCTTTACCTCATGGGACATTAGTACCTAATTTATTCTCTGATTCCAGGATTTTCCACCTGTAGATCAGTTGCAGCAGCAGTTTTCTGATAAAGTTCATCATGAATCATATCATAGCTTATTTAAGGGTGGTTCTATAAAAAATGTAGTCCCAGACCCTGATGTTCCTCCCAATTGTAATGCAGATTCAGCAGAGTATGGCCCTATGCATTGGATTGACCAATTAATGAAGCTTTTCTTAAAAAAAATAAAGAAATTGTTTGGTCCTTCCTTCAATATTTTCATATAGCTATTTTATATCAAACCTTATATTTTCTTCATTATAGTAATGGCCTGATTATAGGTTTGAATTGCGACCGGGAACAAAACCTAAACTTGGCACCGGCGACAAAGACGAAGCAGTAGTTGGGTTATTGTCTAATCTTTCACTGGAAGGATTGAGCCCTCACTGGATCAGGCCCCTTCCACCAAGGCTACCAATACTTGATGGGGAGGTATTGCGCATTTGTTTCTGCAATGATTAACCCGAGCCTTGATAGTTCAAACTATTTATGCTGGAGAATCCTTTTCAGCTAGTTTGGCTCAACCCTGATGACAATCATGAACTTATGTGGGACTACGGTATGTGCGTTGATACTAGCAGAGGTGCTGCAGTAAGAGATTTAATTGCAAAAGCTCTGAAGGGAGCCCTTGCACCTGCACAGCAAGAGGTGATCACTGTTACTATTATTTTGTAGAAGTAATTTATGAAAACAAAGAAGAAAAGTATACAAGGCTTGCATCATTTCCTGTAGAAATGTGTTTTACTCTGCATGTCTTTTAAATTAATTTGTTGCAGAAAGTATTTTATCCTTTTATATATGGTATAAGCAAAATATTGGGATTTTAAGGAAAATTACACCCGCTGGAATAATTTTCCTAGTAGTATATAATATATTCTGTATATATTTCTTTTTGCATTGTCATACCAATTGGCTTGGACATCAGACCACTTGTGCTCGCTCATTTTGTCTCGCCTAAATGGAATGGCACTTAGTTCCCCAGACTGAATCCCCATGTCTGCTCTTCTCCACCTGCAACCGAAGGAAGTTCACTTTACCAACACAACATTTGGGTCGTCCCCTTAATTTTTTGCTGACCCTGGCCCTGGCCCAGGGCTGGCTTTTTGGAAATATAAAGTTAGTATCGTGTTAATTGTTTCATGAGGACTAAGATGATTGTTTTTTTTTTGCATCCAGCAAGTGTTGGTGGAGTTGGCGAATGATCCAAAGCTTGTATACCACTGTGGACTAACTCCAAGAAAGTTGCCAGTATGTGTCTTTGTAATGTTTCTGATAAAACGTCAAGCAAGTTGCTTTTTGTAATATTTATTTTCAAATTGGTAATCAGGAACTGGTGGAAAATAATCCCCTTATTGCAGTTGATGTTCTCACTAAGTTGATAAACTCCCCCGAAATAGCAGAGTATGTTTTTGGCCTTTATTTTATCTCTTTCTTTCCTCTAAGTTATAAATTATTCAATCGCTATTATATTCTTTGTTTCTATTTGCTCATTTATGGAAACAGATACTTTACAGTACTCGTGAATATGGACATGAGTCTACACTCAATGGAAGTTGTGAACAGGCTAACAACTGCAGTTGAATTGCCTTCAGAATTCATTCACATGTACATAACTAATTGTATATCATCTTGTGTGAACATTAAGGTATTTGACTTCGCCTAAATTATTTATTTTTCACGTCTAAAACATGACAGGATTTTTGTTCCTATGGTTTATATGTCTAATTGCGTATATTTGTGCATCTAAAATATAACCGTCCTTTTCTAAGTCTTGCTTTTGGCAGTTGGAACAAAGTGTGATGTAAAAAATCACATAATAATTATGTGACCCTTTAGGTGGTCTCCTAATCCTAACTTATATGCAAAGATCTTGTGGTCAAAATGTTTCAAGGGTCCTGCCATACTCATGAAACTTAAAGGGCCAAACATGTATTGACTTTTGAATGTTTATAAGCACGACAAAATTGTGTCACCATTATACGTTCAGTTCAATTTGACATTTTTTAAACAGCTTGCAATAATTTTTCTTGTGGATTGTTTCGTTCTATTGGATGAAGAGACAATGAAAATATGGTTGCATCTTTTGTCTGTCTTGGTGAATCATATCAACTGAAAATGAAATTAATGTTTGTCTCTCTGTACTATGCATGCTGTCTATGTTATTCCTATAATTAATTAACATGTAAGCATTTTAACCCCCCCCCCCTTTTTCTTTCCCCAAACAGGACAAATACATGCAGAATAGGCTTGTACGACTTGTTTGTGTTTTTCTGCAAAGCCTTATTCGAAACAACATTATCAATGGTGAGTTTTCTCAGCTTTTGAAGCCTGAAAGCTGTTGCTAAAATGTCATGTTATATTATGTATCTTATAACATTATATTCTTGAAGAAATGTGAAAGAAAGTTGTAACCACCGTGTTACTTACGTGTGTATACATGAATATTTTTCCATCATCATAACCTGTCTTTTGCGTATGCATATGTAACTCACGTTGGTAAATGGTCCTTCCTTTGCAGTTAAAGACCTCTTCATTGAAGTTCAAGCGTTTTGCATTGAATTCTCGCGGATTAGAGAGGCAGCTGCATTGTTTAGGCTTCTCAAGTCATTGGAATGAATATGATTGTTTTGACTTGTTAAAATTTTTTCTCTATTGCTTCTCCATCCCTTACAATACATTCTGATGTAGATATGTATCTACCTAGAGCTAATTAGCATTCTGTACTAATTTTCATTTTATGGACAATAAATATCAGTTTGTTGGCCTACGAAGTCAGTTATTTCAGTTTTTAATTGAACTGGGCTATATCATTGAATTTCACAATATGTATGTACCTTACCTTCACAATTGGCAAATAGGTGTAAACAGTGTATTTGGTTTCAGACCGAAAACAAATTTAACTGTCATTTGGATGCTGATATTTTATCCTAAAAAAACCGGCTATTTTATAAGAATTTAATACTCAATAGCAATGAAATGTATATAATTTATAAGATGATATTGTAGTGGGATGCATTTGGTTTCTATTGAGTTCTATAGATTTTCAAGATTAATACTTCACGATTCTATCAGAATAAAAGAAAAACAATCTTAAAATACTCATTTAATTCGGTTTTTATAATTTGATTATTATTAGTTAAAATTACGAACCAAATCTGACAGCATGAATTTTGGATTTTAGTAATTTTCAGGGTATAACTCAATTTTATTTTATTTTATTTTTCAATTTTCTTTAGCGTAGAGTCCAATTTGGTCAGATTTGGGTTCAACTGTTCAAGCACTTTAATAATACAAGGAAACAATTCCAATTTCACTGCTAAACTCTCAACCCTCGAGAGAAAAATATGATGTAGCACAATAGAAAAATGTGAAATACGATTGATTGTAAAGCTACGAGTTAATAGTTAAATTAGCCCCTAAAAAATAATTTTTTTAAATTTGTTCTTTAAAGATTTTTTCAATCAAATTGATCTTTCAAAAATTATAAATTAAACATATATGTCCTTCAATTACTCTACTCATAATTTTCGTCAACGATTGATAATGTGAAATAGTAATTGATAACATATATGACACATAACATGTTCAATTAGATATTAACTAAATATGTTTACGAAAATCTATCAATTTAGTCACTAGGCCATATTAGGAATAGGATTTTTGTAATTGGAAAAAATGATTAAATTAATAAATTTTCATAAACATATTTGGTCAATATCCAATTAAACATATCAGATACTATATATGTTATCAATTAACATTTTACGACATCAATCTTTGAAGAAAATTGTTAATAGAGTGACTCGAGGACAAATATGAATGACCAATTTGATTGAAAAAATCTTTCAAGGATGAATTTAAAGAATGTCTTATCTTTCAAGGACTAATTTGACTATTAACCCTAAAGTTACAGTAAATTCTATCTCAACAGATTATAAATAAATAAATAGATAAAAGATATTTTTTGTCCCTAAAGTTTGACAAAAATTTTAAAAATATTCTTAAATTTTATTTTGTTTCAATTTGTACCAAATATATCATTGACAGATAAATTTTCAAAAAATTTAAGATCAATCAAACAATAATATATGAAAATTATGCTTAATTTATTTTAAAGGTTGTTCTTATAAAATTGTTGAATTTATCTTAATTTTTTTGAAAAATTAGCCATTAATAGTATATTTGATACAAACCAAAAATTTTTGAGATAAAATTAAAATAAAATACAAATTAGGGATATTTTTAAAAAATTTATCAAATTTCAACAACAAGAGATATCCTTTACCCTAAATAGATAGATAGTAAGATATGGATGGCAGGTGGAAAGCTTAGAAAAAATACAAAAGCATCAAACAATCAAACATGAATTTATATTCTGTACATAAAGAAAAGAAGCAGCAAGGACATATGGAAGTCGTATGACAATCTTTTGTGTACTACAATACTACATACACTAATCAACATATAATTAAACTCCTCCAATGCCTTATTTATATGAATCCATATCCATCAAACAATGATCGCAATTGCAACTGCATCTCTGCCATCAACATAATCAGCATGACCACCCAAATGAAACTTCCTTGCACAATTGAGCTACCTGAAAAAACATTAAATAATAAGCAAAAAGAAAGAAATGGCACGAGGATAAGAAGATATAATAAGTTGTAGCTTTACCTTCACTCTTACTATTGTCATTCAATGCAGGTGGTTCAGAAGATGATGAGTTTTTCACTGATATTCCAAGGTTAGAACAATCCATCCCAAGAGCACCTTCAATCCAAAATTCTATTATATATTATTTGAGGCAAAAAGTGAAGTGAAGGTTACGTTGCTTGCATTGTAGTCTTACACTGTTTGTAACAAGGGAATGCAGTGGAGTTGAGGAGATTGTCGTAGCCAGTATCGCACTCACAAGCATAGGAAAATGTTGATGTCTTGTTGCATGACCCTCCTCCACAATCAACCCAATTGCAAGCTACATCAACCAACATACACTATGAATCATGCATATATCTCTACACTCCATCAAACTCAAATCTCACATGCATTCTTGTCGGTATCAAAGTTCTTACATACTTCACCCTCTACTTATATAACATATATATATCAACTTTAGAACTCTTTAAATGTCTATCTTCGATTAAAAAAAAAAGTTTAGAACCCTTTAAACTGGTATGTTATCTACCAAAATTCGTCTCATCCTTACCGTCAAATATCGACTCGTTAGTTTGTCTTGCTTTTTGTGGAGCAGGAGAAGGGGCTTTGGAGCAAGAGTGGTTCACAGTGCCTACAAGATCCAAGTATTTATTCTTTTAGCAAGAAAGACATTCATCTTTATCCATGTGAAATTTCCACTAGTATATATTGCTACCCGCCTTTGTCTTTTCCCCCCAGAAAACTCAGTGTAACTTAGACACGAACACAATACCTTTTCAACCTCATGCAGCCACAATTGACACCAAAGAGATAACAATTTGTGCTTTGCAAAATGATACTATGTAAATGCTATCTTCCCATTTGAGGCAGTGTCAAAATAAATAAACAGAGAAGAACTAGAAAAAAAATAGAAATAAAGACTATTGAGCACAAAGCGGTGGCAACAACTGAGTAGAGTTTCTAGTTCTTACAGTTAGGAATTATGCAGGGAAGAAAGTTGAAAGCACCGTCGTCATTGGAAGCAAAGAGTTTGTTCCAACCTGGATCACACTCGCATTCGAAGAAGAAAGAGCTGTTCTTAGAAGGCTTGCATGTTCCTTTGCCGCATTTCACATCTTTGCACACATCATCTGAGCTCACAAACAAAACAGCATGTCAAAATAGTCCAGAAATCACGGATAAAGTTGATTAAAAAAAAATCTTTGAGAAGGCCCTTTAGATGAATACTGAACAAATCTCAAACTTGCAGCTGCAAATTACATAAAGTATCCCAAACAGAGGAATCCAATAAAATAGATTATAAGAGTCTGAAGTTACCAAAGATAGGAGAGAGCAAAGGAGAAAGGAAGTCGCTTGAAGCTGAATATGGATGCAAAAGAACAAGTTCAAAAACAAGAGCTATGATAACTCTTGCGAATGCCATAATCCCAATTCTCAAATGGTCAGGGAGATAAAGAAAGAAAGAGAGGCCTTCTCATTAACAGAAAAACAGCAAAGCATATGTTTAGGTGATTGTTTTATAAATGACAATAAATAAATAAATGAGTCATGTGGCCAACTTTGAAAATGACGCTCTTTTTCTCAGCATAGCAATTTATTACAGGAGGTGACTATCAAGCAGACGTGTGTTATTTGCAAAGTAACGGATTATTTTCATAATAATAATATGAATAATATACTCCTATCTCAGTTCACAGACAGAAAATAAAATAAGTACAAAGTTAACCAGTTTCCGTAAAAATGGATTTCATTTAATGCTCACGCTGGGTGGTTGGATGTTGTGTGCGTGTGTGTGTTAAGTTTTGTGGCAATGCAACCGGCCAATTGAGCACCAATTGGGAAAAGTCAACCCTTTTCCTTCCTCATTTACTCATTTTTCTTTTATGGGGGTTTTAATCAGCCGACCTATTTATTTTTTATCTGATTGTTAGTGTTATGTCTTGAGGCCCACTCCGAATTAGCTTTAAAGATGGTATATTCGTCATGAAGCATTATTTATTACAGGGTTAATATGCAAGTATGTTCCATTTCAATTTGCAACCTCTTTGACTCATTGCTCATTAATTCCACCTTTGACTTTGATGCTCTCTTATTTATGATTAAGTGGAAAAATTGGCTTCATTGCGAGCTACACACACTAGCCTAACCACTAACCAACATACACTTACATTTGTGCAGTGTTAGTAAAGTTTTGTATTATTGGGCTAATATATGGGCTTATTTGTTGGGCTTTGATGAGGCTTAGTACAGTTCCATGAGATACCGAAATCCATAATTCATTTACCAAAAAAAAAAAAAGAAATCCATAATTCATTAAAGATACTTATTCTGCTGCTACCTGCACTGCAGGCAATGGGCAGATGTACCGTGTTGAACTTATTGCTTGGATTGGAAGTTGGAACACAACACAATCATTCTTGTCTTTGAATTTACTTCACCATTTTTTGGGGTGCTTTCTCTCCTTATCAAGAGTAATTCTTGTATCCGTTCACTGCATGGTTATACTTTCCATATAATTTATGCTTCTGTTAAATACCGACATTTAGATATGAGAAAGAAATGCAACCTGCATTACTAGTTCACATCTGTAAATGCAGCACATTGCTTGATACATTCTTTCTAACAGAATTGAATTTATAAGCATGTGCTGAGAGGAACAAGTACTTAAACAGTAAAAAAAAAAAGGTTTCCTCTCATTAGCAATAATTTTCTATACTTCATTATGGATAATAATCTTGATTAGTTCCGGATTAGTTGCTGAAAGTATAAGCTAATGAGTTTGATTTAAGGAATTATAATAAGTAGGGAATAGAAGGAAATGAATAATGTAAGCAGTCAGAGTGGGAGCTTATAAACATGCCATGTGATTGCCAACTAACTACTAATTGTTTGTTTATGGAAAGACATCCCTGATCACCTACTAATATACGATAGGCCAGGTATAATAATGGGGCCTGTTCCTCCTGTTCATTTGATAATCCATGTATACACAACCACTACCTTATCATTGATTACGATTTAAATTCATGTATACAGATCAAAATCTTACATAAATGTCCTTAAATGAATAAGGTTATGGATCTACTGTTGATTGAGGAAGCAATGTTGAAGGAAACTTGCAGCGCATTTCACTCAAGAGAGAACATAGAAGAAGCTCTTCAATCCATAGCAGCCTTTGGTTATTGGGAATGACTTCAATTCCACATTTATAGAGCACATTCAGGAAAGAAATTAAAACAAGAAACAAATTTGATTAACTCGTTATCTCTTAAATTTACATATATGTCATATGATCCATTGGCACGTGCACACACACAAAACAGTTGTATGTTAGTGGATCTTTCAAGCTTCAATCACACAAGGTCTTCTAATTTTCCATGCTTCAACGTCCCTAAAATGGACCCTCATCTTGATACCTCCACTATCCAAATATGAGTATTTTAGAAGGATTCAGTATGCTGCATGTTGACCAAGTTTCTCACGTGGACTCTGATCCAATCCATTTCACAATAACCGAAAAACTGAAATCACCAAAACACCCTTGGCAACCAACCAAATGTGCTATTATAGTATTGGAAGCTTATCGCGTAATCTATGAAGAAGACTGGAATAAATATGATTATTGAAGCAGCAAATAAATATGAATATTGAAGTTGCAAATAAACATATTCAAAATCCGATTTATAATGTGAAGAAATTGAAAGGTGGAATAGATACTGTTTCGATTAGAGATTTATTGGTTGGTGTATTTGTTTGTCATTTATATATGAAAGTTGTGTAACAGGATGCGAATTATTAGTATTTGTTCGGAAATGGATCTATAATTCTAGATTTAATTATTCTGTTAGTCTTTATAAGGGAAAAAAATGTAAGAACCTAATTATAAATTTGGTAAAACTTTAAACTAACGGAGTAATTATACCATAATTCTATATCAATATCATTAGTGTTCCAAGTAAGATGTGGCAAACTTATTATGGGGTGCTGCTTCTATGCTACTTCTTGCACTAGCAGCCCTGACCTAACCACATGGGATCGATATCTGTAGAAGTGAAGTGCTCTTAATGGCCATTGCTAAGTCCGTAAGTCAGTTATAGATCTTATGACATTCTGTATATATATATAGAGAGAGAGAAATAGTAGAAGCGGAAAAAACTCTAGTCCTAATACAAATATATTTTGCCTATTTTTCTAGCTGCTTCCCCTTTAAAACATATTTGTATATCTTGGACATCTTTGTATAATTGTATTTGAGTCCTGTGACACAGTGTCAAGGCACAAAGTGGTAGTTAGTACAGAAAAATGAGATAATGTACAAGCCAGTGAGTTTAGGCTGTCAAAAAGATTGGCTACATTTAATAGGAGGGCCATAGTACTGAATGCAATTTTCATATGCAGACATGAAGAGATCTACATCTCATTTTGTACCTTTCTTTTAAGTTGTTGCTGCCATTTTCCAAATTGTGTGTTTTTGATAGAGATGGGGAAGACAGGGAAATGGCTTAGAAACTTATTGACAGGGAAGAGAGATAAAGAAAAATACAGGGAAAAATGTGCAACCATTAGCCCAATTGTTCTGTCAAATGGTACAGAAAATCCAATCACTCCAAACTCAACAACACCAAAGGAGAAAAGAAGGTGGAGTTTCAGGAGATCATCAGCCACAGCTACAGCTTCCAAGGAACTGAATTTTGCAGAAGCAAGTGCCACAGATGCTCAGAATGAGCAGAAGAAGCATGCCACGGACGTGGTTGCCGCCACAGCTGCTGCTGCCGTGATCCACTTAACTTCCAGTTCTAATGAAAGAACTGGAAGCATTGAAGAAGCTGCTGCCATTAAAATTCAATCTGTGTTCAGGTCCTACTTGGTATGTAATCATATAAGTATTACACTTGTTTTAAAATATGTGTAACTTTGGAAATCTAGTACATCAATGTACCAGGTCGTATATGTGAATGGGTGAAACGTTTCAATGTTGTGTGTACCAGGCAAGAAAAGCATTGTGTGCTCTTAGAGGGATAGTGAAGTTGCAGGCACTGGTAAGGGGTTACTTGGTGAGAAAACAGGCCAGAGATACATTAAGGTGCATGCAGGCTTTGGTCATAGCCCAAGCTAGAGCTCATGCTTCAAGGCTTCGAATGGAATCACAAGGGAAGCGAAAAACCTTATTAGAGGATAATGTGTTCAGGCATATGTATAATGTGAGTTCAGCATTTCTTGCTAACTATCTTTCAAACTGTAGAGTGATGACTGAAATTTCCAACTTAATTGCTATCATCAGATGATGATGATTTGTATTAGTATTTTTCTAGTGAATGAGAATGAGTATGGATTTTGGTGTTTTGTCCATGTAGGAACATGAGAGAGGCATGGAAGAGAACATCAAGATTGTGCAGATGGATGTTTGTGATTCAAGAGGAAGAAACAGCACATCAAATCACGGATACGGCCATAGATATTCAACATATTATTCACCAAATGGTTATGTTTATTCATACTTAAAAGAAGGAGGCAGCAACAAGGCATCGCCAGCACCTTCAGCAATGACAGAGTTCAGTCCAAGAGCATGCAGTGGCCACTTTGAGGATTGTGGAGCCTTCAACACAGCACAAAGCAGCCCTCATTACTACTCAGCAGTTTCAAGAGAGGAGGATTTGAATCTTCCTTTTGCTTTTCCTAAACCAAACTATGCAGCAGACTCCATGTCCTATGACTACCAATTTTTCCCAAATTACATGGCTAACACTGAATCATCAAGGGCCAAAGCCAGATCACACAGTGCACCAAGACAAAGGCCAGATTCATTCGAGAGGCAGCCAAGCCGGCAAAGAGCTTCGGTGGAGGGAAGAAGTGTCCCGAGGCCAATGAGAATGCAGAGGTCATCTTCACATGTTGGTCTCACTGCACAAAACTACCAATATCCTTGGTCAATGAAGCTTGATAGGTCAACTGTTTCCCTCAAAGACAGCGAGTGTGGCTCTACAACTTCAGTGCTCACAAACTCCAATTACTGCAGATCTCCTGCTGCATATAATGTGAGTACTTAGGTATATAGTTAAGTTCTATTCATTTTTCCAACTTGTGTAGCAACACCAATACTCTTCGATCTGATCAGATTTCATGAATGCTTGCTTTCGATGCAGCCTCGTGGACATAGGTACTGAAATGGTGCATTCCAATACCGGTTTTGAAGGAGACCTTCTGCTTTTAAACTCGAGTGCAAATAACAAATCCATTTGATTGATGTTCAGCTTTTGAAGTGTTTCTTTCTTATTCTTCTGCATGTTTAAACTTTTAACTATTTCAAGTGTGTATAATTTTACCAGCATCAATTTTAGTTTCAGATGTCTATTCTATTTCTGTAGAAAATAGAGATGACAAAAGTAACGCCCAATAATCTGGAATTTGATATTCAAAACGATATCAACGCATGACGGAGAAAGAAGCTACTTAAGAAGGCCATAATATGTGTTATGGCCACAAATTTACTCTCCCATATATATTGCAAGAGATACAAAGGAGAGAGGAAAAAGTATCGAGATACAAAGAGGAAAATCAACATGCGCGTGATTCCGTTCGCCAATTGTAGTTAGAATAATAGCATCCTTGCCATATATGGATTTTGTTAATTGGGATACTTTAGATCAAGCGAGTTTAGTTCACTGGATAATTTTCCCTGTAAAGAGAATGCCATTCTGCTTGCCAATGATCGACAAAGTTAAAAGAAAATTCAACAAAACATAACAAGTCAACATCTTGGTAAGAAGGGGTATACTAAATAGAATTGTTTATCGCATATATCCATGTTAAATTTTTTTCTTGTTATTGTTCACACTTCATTAACGACAAGCCAAAGGAACTGGTAACCAGAAACATAGTAAGCCTACCGCGAATCAAAACTGACAAGATCTTTTCTCAATTGAAAAATAGTAGAAACGATGCTGGTCGAACCAAATGTGACATTTTCATAACTAGCATACAAAATTGTCCATAAAACACATTCAACTCGTAACAAAATTCATAACATTTTAGAGAAACTATAAAAGAGAAGAAACATGCATTGCGCAAATTTAAGACCTTGGCTTCTCCTTCTTCTCCTTGAAGAGAGCCAAAAGAGAAACACCAGAGACCTTCACCACCTTAAACCTGACTCCAGGAATATCTCCCACAGCATGACCCTTTCGTCCGAATCCGGCAATCAAGACTTCATCCTACAGAAACAGGCACATCTCTGATGTTAACAACATATTCTACAAGTATTAAAATAAATTGGATCAAGTTCTAAAAGAACACTCACATTCTCTTCTATGTAGTTCAAGCAACCATCATTTGGGACGAATGCAGCAATCTTCTTGCCATTCTTGATGAGCTGCACTCTGGCACACTTACGAATGGCAGAGTTGGGCTGCTTAGCTTCAATACCACTGCACATAGAAAACCAATTAGTTCCCCTCCCCAATATGAAAAGTTGAACTTTAAAGTAATCTTACATCTTCTCAAGGACAATTCCCTTGGCATGGGATGAACCAGCAAAGGGTTTCTTCCATTCATTGCCGAGATGGGATTTCTTGTAGGACTTATCTGCCCACCTTTGCCTCCTGCGGTGGGACTTCAACTTGCGGGCAGCTCCCATTCCACGTGTCTTCCTGTACATAATTTCATACACCGCAAATAATCCCTACTTATCACTAACTATGCCGATGCCAAAGAATATCAAAATAAAAAATCTAAAACTCAATAAACAGAAATCAAATGTTGACACTAATTCAACTCCTAAGCTCAGGCTTATAACCACATGGCAAATATATATAAAAAACTAAATGGGGCAGATAAATGCAACCTTGAATCCTACAAGATAAGATATACCATAGGGTAGAAAAATTAAAACTTTCCTAGGGGTTGTTGAGGTAAGAAGCAAGGATTTGATTTGATTAAAGAAATATAAATACATAAACATTGAGACAGCTACCATACTGTAGGATTCAAACAAGTTCATCCTTTATGTGCAAAATTGGAAGATGGAGGGAGAGGTGTGAAGAGTAGTTACCCCATGGCGACGGCGGGTTATTTGTTCTTGTGCTGCTGCGGTAGACGAGCTGGGTGAAGGTGGAGAATCAACTGCAGAAAGCCAGAAACCCTAATGCTGTTTTGCGAGTCAGAGTTGGGGCCTTATATATACTTGGACATACGATTGAGACTTGGGTTCTGTTCTGCTTAACGAGCCCTTTGGCCCAATATTTACTTACCTCAAAGACCACCTCCCACACAAAAAAACCTTAAATAATAAATTAAAAAAAAATTAATTTTAATTTTAAAAATTAAATTTTAAATTAATTAGATATAATTCTTATTATATATGGATCGTGAGCCTAAACTGCGGTCTTTTTTTTTTGTTTACTCAAATAGTATCTTCAACCCGGCAAGGATCTGTTGTTGTTGGCCAATGAATTGCTACATATATAAGATGGAGTTGAAACTCCCGATACTTGCTTAAGCGGACCACTCGACCAACTCAAGTTGGTTAGTATATCTTATTATTTACTTATTGGAATTGAAAAAAAATATAACCTACCCTATGTTTATTAGCACTTGTATAAAAAAAGAGAAAAGAGTAATGAAATTGGTTTGGAAGTTTATTAGTTTGTTTAAGTGACAGTTGAGAATTCGAATATATTTTGCATACAGTCTATTATAGTGTGTATAAATATAATATTTATATAATAAATTAGGTTACATTTAGAAAAGAGACTAAAATCGAGAGGATGAGGCAGAAAATAAATTAAATTTTTATATTATATTTAGTATAAAATATATTAAATTGAGTTATATTTAAGAATTATATTTAGTTTAAAATAAATACAAAGATTAAAGAGTAAATTTAGAATTTAAAAAATTAAATAAAAATATTTTTTAAAAAAAATATTATTACAGTTTCAGTCTTTATCTTCAAAAATTTCAATCCGATATTCTAAAACTAAAATTTTAAAAATTTCAAACACTACCTTTTAGTGTCATGTAGAAAATTTTGAATTTCTATATTAAACACTTTGTTAGCAAAACTCGCAATCCATCAATAGTCAATTACTTAGTTTTATAACTGTGTTAAAAAATTTGTCTTTCTTTTTGTTTTTCATTTTTTTGTAAAAAAAAAGTAGTAGGCTTTAAAAATTATTCTTAGAGAGTATTAAAAAAAAATAGACAGGAATTGAATATTGAATATAGAATTACAAATTGAGACATATAAAAAACTAACTATTCGGTTGTGAACTCAGCCACTCAATTATTTAATCTTTACTTGAAAAAAGTATGAAATTTATATATTCCATATCAGAAAGCATAGAGAACTAAGTTATAATTACTTAATTCTTTCTTTAAATTTTAAAACCTTTTGTTTTTGGAAGATTAAGATGTATAATTTGGAATTTAGAAGTAAAAAATTTATCATATAAAATAAATAAAATAATTTTTAGAAAAGAATAAATGATGTTGATAATCCAAAAAAAAATAGCTCCTAATATCACTGGTGATATAAATATGCTAGTAACCTTGGTTGTGTAGCACAATGAAATCAATTAAGCAAGAGTGATGTGAATTGTATCTCATTCTAATTTTAAGGGGAAAAGAAAAGAAAAGGGTCAGATAAGAAAATGCCCCTTTTTTCTTCGTTTATTCAAAAGATGGCATATAACATAAAACATACATGATAGTTGTTAAATTACATACATCATCAAAAGTTGCCCAACATGGAGTCCTCACCCTTCTCTATTACCCACTAACTAGTAACTAGGAATGTGATGACATGAAAACTTCAAAAAGACCAAGCATTGCGCCATTACAAAGCTGAGGGAATTGAAACCACCATCATCTTCAAATATACATATTTTTGTGATGTTGTGACACCATGATCTTTGTAAGGTTAAAAGTTCCCCAAGTAGTGCTTGAAACCTGAAAATAACCAAAAACAGAAAGGCCAGCAAGTAGTATGATTATGGAACAAAATGAGTTAAACCATTTGAGCAATAAACCAACAATCATGAAACGCTACCTTGGACACTCAATGATTCTTCTTCCACAAAACTCCAATCTTCTTCAACATGTTTGTGTTTTTCTTCTTGGGCGAGTCATCATCTGTGTCTTCTGAATAAGGAGAAGTCATCTTGCCAGTGATAGAATTGAAATTATTATCAAGTGAACCGGTTCTCTCCACAACCTTTCCATTGTTTCCAGCAGATAGTATGGTGGCAGCTGCTTCCGCAGCCTTCCTCCACTGATCCGACTGCACTTTAAGTCTCCTTAACTCGGCCTCTAACTCAGAATTTGCAGTCTGTGCAGCATCTAATTGCTGGGTTACCCGAACTGCTCTATGGTTGCTTTTATCCGCTTCTTCTGTTATGGAACCGAGTTTCATCAGTGCCTCTCGCTCTGCAGCTCTTGCTGCTTCTGCCGAAGCAACAGCCTCATCAGTAATCTTGTTCTTCTCTGATTCCCGCCTCTCTATCTCCATTTTCAGCGAGCTGTTCTCCTCGGTTATATTCTGCAGTTCGGTCTCTCTATCCATTAGTGTTTCCTTCAACTCAGCTACATTAACTTCCAATTTTCTGAGCTGCCCCACGAGTTCAGATTCTCTTTCACTAGGCTGGCTCAGCTTCATCTTTGACTTGAGCCCCTCATTCTCTTCCGACACACCCTGCAACCTCGTTTCCTTCTCCATCAGGCTCGTCCTAAGCTCTTCCATGTCAGCTTTAGCTATTTTCAGTTCCTCGCATAATTCAGCTTGTCGCTTACATGACTCCGATTTTGTATGCTCCAGCTGTTCATATGTACTTCGAATCTGCAATGTGCTCTGGATATATTCTTCTTGGTACCGTGCCTCAGCAACATCCAATGCAGATTTCAATTTTGCTGCTTCAGATTTCACGGAGATAAGCTCTGCTTTGAGCTGCTTTATGTCCTCATTTTCTACAGTTTCCATTTCAGTTCCAGGTTCATTGCTTGGGCCTGATGTATCTTTCTTAGCACCACAAGCCAAATCAGCCTGGAGCTTGTTCACATGTTCCTCCAATGCTTTAACTTGACCTCTTGACTGCTCCAACTCCAAAGCTATGGCTTTATAAGCTTCTGAGGCTTTCATAGCTTCTAACTGGAGTGTTTCCACAGTCTTATTTGCTTCTTCTAACTGCATTTGAGTTTTGCCAACTATTTCCAATGCCCGGGACTCAGATTCTTTGCAATCATTTACTTCATTTTTCAGCTTTTCCAGAAACGAGAGTGTCTCGTCGAGCTCCATTCTCAGCTCCTGAATCTCAGCATGAGCTGTATCTGCATTGTTTGCCTGAGAAGCTTCAGATTCGCGTGCTCTTTCGAGTTGCATTTTCAGCTTCTGGATTTCATTCATGGCAGATGCCAGAGCAGATGAATCCATTGCATGCTGCTTTTGAACAGCCTCTAGTTCAGACTGCCATGCTCGGTCGCGGTCTTGAGAGATTTTACGGAGTTCTTGAATCCGTTCTTCTTCAGAAGCAGATAGTTCCAAAAGCTGATGCTGGGACTCCTCCAGCTCTTTTGTCATTGCTACAAGCTGCTTTTTCGCCTCTTCGGCCTCTTGCTGAGCCTTTCTTTTCCATGACTCAGAAGAGTTAAGTTGATCCTTAGCTCTCTTGTGATCCTCCTGAAGTTGAGCAAGTTGAGACTCCAATTCCTGGACCCTAGTCGGCCTCTTCTTCTAGAGTAAATAATGAAGAAATTATCCATAATTTGAATACACTTTGGTGTTGGGACTTTTCATATCCATGGAGATAAATATTGTATAGTTTCTATTACTCATAAGATTACCAATATAATTGCCAAAATTACAGGCTTTTAGCCAAGAAGAATACCTCAGACAATGGACTTCGTGGTGACTTGTGTTCAACAACCTTTGGGATTTTATCCTTTGGAGTCTTACTCAATGGGTTCGGAGATGAGGAGGCAGAGTCTGAATCAGAGCCTGGTGCCCTGGATTGTCGACCGGCACGAGGAGTTGCAGGAGATTTCCTTCGGGGCATTTCTGAAGTGCTAGCTCTGATCAAAGCCAACCATATGACAATTAGCAAGCAAAATAAGCATAGAATGCAGATCAAAAAGCATCTTAACCAAAATTTAAAAGATAAAAAATGAAAACATGCATTTGAAATAATTTCTTTTTAAAATTTCAAGAATGAAATGGAATATTCACAAGAAAAGGTGCTATGTTTTTTACAAAGATACAAAACAGCCCTTCTCAAGTCTCAACACATGATTGCCAAATGGAGGGGAAAATAAGACAAAATAACAACACGATTCATTATTTCATTAGCATCTCACCAAACAACTCCAATCAAACAGACATGTCTCCTTAAAAAGTAAAAACTATATATCAAAGATCCAAATCTTGTTGTAGATAAATTGTAGATGTTCAAAACATGTAATATGATCCTCATTATGAATCCACTAAAACACCAATTAAATAAATAGAGAAGGCACAAAGATGGAGTGTTGGAAAAGAGTTAAGTACCAACAACCTTACCTTGCTTTTGTTGTCTGCATATTTTAACGTCAAAGTCGATAGGGAGGCAATAGTAATCTGAGAAAGAAATAAAGCCAATAAGGATTTTGATTTATAAGAATGAAAGAGACGGATTTGTTTGCACTTTGCAGCAAATGACAATGGCATTCAACAGAAAATAAAAAACCCAACAAACAAATAAACCTACATATAATCCCTTCAAAGAAACTCCATGTAAACTAACTCCACTACCACCAAACAAAATAGAAATAAATGGAACACACTAAACATAATAAAACCTTGCACCAACATAATAAGTAAACTATCATTAACGGAAAACTATCTTCCACCTTTTTTCAAAATTTTCTTTAATGACATTTCCTCCCTTTTACTCCATAGCAACAAGGAGCACTTGAGCCCTCCATGGACCATCAATAAACTACAATGACAGCTACATTAGCATCCCACTTAATGTAATCTTCTAAACCCATGATGCGGTCAACGAAAGCATATTATAACTAGAAATGATTGGGTGTGCTATGCTGTACAGAATTGCTGACAACCATAATTCCAAGCTCATTAATGTTCAGGATTAAAGTGTCCTCCTTTTATTTTATTTTCTTTATTTTTTCCCCTGAGAATAGTATAACTTAAGTGAAGCTCAATGAAGTGGCAATGGTCCCTTTTAAGTTTTAGCCATTACTCTCTATACATGTGGAAAGTGAAAAACTAGCTCGTTTGAAGAATAGGGGAAAGACACAAACTTTAAGCACCCCATGTCTGAATATGAAAACTAAAATCCCAGATCTACATGCAGTGTATCACCAATACATCAAAAGAAAGCAAAGCATTTAAAAAAAAAAAACGTATGAAATTGAAAGAGGATACAATGTAGAACCAAAGTGTTGTAAAACAAAGAAGTAAAAAATAGAATGAAAATAAAGACAAAAGTTCCTTTTTTTAAAACACTCAAATAGGCAGGAAAATGACAGATTTGGGAGACGAGAATGGAAGAATCATAATGAAGAGAAAGGAAACTAAGCCAAAACCAACAAGCCCAACTGTACAAACACACACCCCAACACACCAACAACCAACCTGATTAGGAATACTATTATAAACAATACACAGATGAAAAATATCAAGCTTTTGTCGTAAAAAACATGGGAAAATGATAACAGAGCTGAACCAATGGGAAGTGGCAAAGAACACACCACAGCTATGAAACAGCAGTTACCAGTGTATAGTAATGATGCTACTGCTGTGAGCTGGGACGCGCAAAAAAATGGTAGAAATGTTGAAGAGTAGCAAGGAAAAGAAAAGGAAAAGGAGCAAGTTTTGGGGAAATGGAGGACAATGGTCAAAGCCTCAAAGATAGATTGTTAGAGTGGTAGTCACTACTCACTAACTAGTAAGCTCAGGTGTCTGTCTGAGCCTTCTCTCTCCTTTCTTTCTCTCACTAGCTGTGTTACTGTTCTTTTCTTTTTTATTTCTTGTTTTAAGTGTACAGAGTCTAGTTCCTTCAATCCCGATGTGTGTTAACAAAAAATTAAATTTTAAAATAATCAATATTATATTAATTTTTATAAATATTGTTAAGATATATTTATCACTTTTTTTAATATATATTTTACTTTTTTTGAGAGGTCATCAAACAGAAATAAATTATTCACTATAAGGATAAGTTAAATAAATTAGTTGTAATATATTATAATTATAAAAAGTTTAATTATATTATACATTTAATAATATAAATTTTAATAACAGATAAACGTATTTATTGAGGTAAACCTCAAAGTAATTTCTAAAATTGTAATCAAATTTTAAAATGGTCCTTAAAATTAATAATTGTTTAATTTTATCCTCAAACTTGCATTCCAGAACTCATACTAGTCCCTAATGCACTTTTCGTTCATCAGAATGCTGAAATGACGTCGTTTTGTATTTAAAATAAAAAAAAACTGAGTCTCTTCTTCCCCAATTCGAGTCCCTTCCCCTTTCCCTTCTCCTTTCTTTCAGTTGCCGCTTCTCTCTAACTTCAGTATTACGTGAATTTTATACAGTAAACTAATGAAACAAAGATTCCAATAAAATAAGAAAGGAATTACAAAAATAGAGCTAAACACGTGTCAAAATCAATGCATTTAAACATCCAGAATAAATTCTATTACAGTAAAAAATTGAAAAAAAAGAATCTATACAAGAGGAAAGACAGAGAAGAGAGACTAGGTTGGGAAGTGGAGCAAGCAGCGTGGTGCCGTGACGAAAGTCGGAGAGGCGATAACAGAGATCTCGAGATGGGGAAAGACCTCAGATTGAGAAAGGAGAAGAGAGAGGGAAAGGAAAAGAAAAAAAGGAAGGGCCTCATATTAGAGAAGGAAAATGGGAAGGGAAAAGAAAAAGGAAACTAGGGATGGATTGGGAAAAGAAAAGAAGAGCGTGGAAGGAAAAAGAAAAGGTGAAATGGGGAAGGATTGGGGAAGGAGAAATAGACCATGGAAAGAAAAGGGAAAGGGAACTGGGGATGGAGAAGAAGAAGGGGAAGGGAAGCATGGAAGGAAAAGGGAAAGGAGAACTGAGAAAGGGTTGGAAAAGGGAAAGGGAGTGTAGAAAGAAGGAGGGGGTGTTTTTTTTTTTTTAATAAATACAAAACGATACTATTTTTAGTGTTCCAGTGAATGAAAAATGTCTTAAGGACTAGTATGAGTCTTGGAGTATAAATTTCGAGACAAAATTGAGTAACTATTAATTTCAAGAGCCACTTTAAGGCTTAAGCAATTTCAGGAATCACTTTGAGATTTAACTCCATATTTATTATATCATTCTTTTTTCAAATTTATTTTTTCTTTTTTATTTTATCACGTAAGTAATTAAATAAAGTCTTTTAGATTTTTAAATAGTCCTAAGTATTTGTCTTGTCTATCTACAAAAAAAAATATTTATAGATTATGGGTTAAAAAATTTTCAGTTTGTTTTGGAGTGTTATGACTAAAAGTATAGGCCTGCAAGATATTAGATATGCATAAGGTGTTGGCATGTTTTCGTTTCTTTATAAACACAAAATTGAGTCATTTGTAAAAAAAATACTAAAAGAAGGATATCTACTATAAAGTCTTAGACCAAAAATTTCTTATCTTTATTCTCTTATGTGGAACATACAAAATAATTTTTTTTTTACAAATTATAAAAAGATAAAGAGAAAAGAGATCACCTTATTGTAATTTATTACGTGATTTAAAAAAATTATGAGGTTATTCTTTTATAATAATAGAATAAAATACAGTAATCACATATTTTTTCATTCAATCCATTTATTTCTTTTACAAAATTTCATTTAATTCTATTATATGCCTTACTCATATCAAGTTCGAGGGCTAAGTCGTAATCACCAAATTTCTTATTCTTTTAGAAAAATGTATGTATTTATGGACAATAATGATGTTATTGCTGATCAACATTTTTATAATAAATGTACTTTAATTATTACTAATAACCTTATTCATAACATGTTACATGCCAACTAAAACTTTAGAGATTACCTTATAAAAGATACTATTGAAACTTATTAGCCTTATCTGGATCATCGTCTCTATCATAAGAATTTTTAGAATGAGATAAATTTGAGTATAATTCAAGAATCTTAACATCTTATCATTTGTAAAAAAAATTTTAACTATTTCCACCACTTCCTTCTAGATAAATTTTCAGTAAAATCAAAAGAATTTTACTGTGAATCCATAATCTCCATAAAGGATTAATAAAAAACAGCATCTTTGATTTCACTTTCTATCACTCTTCTTATGAGCATTTAATTAGTTCTATCATCCACCTTCCTTCAAATAGAGTTAATGTCCTTCTCTATTGATTGCCGAGAATTAGAGGATGAGAAAAACTCCTAAAAAGTAGTCATGAGCAACTTGAACTATGTCCCCTAAATTAATTTTAACCGTACCAAAATTGTCTTACAGTTTGTAGATCTTGTTCTTTCGATTTTTGTATTGAAATTTAGAATGAAAAAATTTAGTATTCTAATGTCCACATTTCAGCCACTAAATTCTATTTTTTTTAATACCTCTCTTATATCTCTTGTAATCAGCCAAATTCTCCTCCAACATATGAATTACTTCTCTATCTGTATTACTTCTTTTAGTTTTTTTTTTAACTTTACTTTAAGATCAGCAATAATTTTTTGTGAGTTGTTGGGATTGGTCAATGTTTGAAATAAGAGACTAAACTAGAAGAAGGATTTGTATATTATTGAGTGTAATATTCAAATTGTCTGATACAATATAAAAGGGTATTTATAGTTACTACGAGAATTGTAATAATAAAGACGTAATCTCATATAATAAATACTCAGATATAGTAAATAATACTAATTGATCCTAATTATATTCTAACATCTCCCTCAAACTCAAGTGACAACTTGAGTTTGAAATTTATTTAAAACAACGAAATAAAGAGAAAAAACTGCATAAACGGATAAAACGGGTGCAGACGGAACTGACAGAAGGAAGCGCAGATGGAACTGTCGATTGTCTGAAGGAAGCGCAGATGGAACTGTCGCTAGTCTGAAGGAAGCGCAAACAGAACTGTCGTTTGTCTGAAAGAAGCGCAGATAGAACTGCCGAAAAGAAACGCATACAGAACTGTCACAAGGAAACACAGACGAAACGCAGACGGAACTGCCACGAGAGAACGCAGACGGAACTGCCACGAGAAAACGCAGATGGAACTGCCGAAAGTGAGCGAAAACTATATAATTTTTTCTTGAGAATAGATAAGCAGCAGATGACAATGGTGTTTGATCATTCGACTCGAAAAAACACAAGACAAATAAATTAAGTTAGTCGGTGAGGTGAAAAAGCATAGAAAAAGAGTGACAAAAGGAAAAAAAGAATGGCATAGAAAAAAATACAAAAACTACGGTGATTTCACTGCAAGGAAAACAACATATCCTCTCCAAAGAGAATACCATGGCTCTGATACAATGTTAGAAATAAGAGACTAAACTGGAGGAAGGATTTGTGTATTATTGAGTGTAATCAAGTTGTCTATTCAAGTTGTTTAGAATGATACAATATAAAAAGATATTTATAGGTACTAAAAGAATTATAATAATAAAGACGTAATCTCCTATAATAAATACTCAGATATATTAAATAATACTAATTGATCATAATTATATTCTAACAGTCAACAATAATATCTGCATTGTTTTAATTTATAAAATAATTTACATATTAAAAAATCTAAAATATTATATTTTTATGTCTCTTAATCTCTTTCACAATACTCAATGTGAGTAATATTTATAGAATTAAGAGACTAAATAAAAATAATTAAAATTTTAGGGATTAAATTAAAATTTATATATAAATTAAAAAATAAAATTTAACATTATCTCATTTTAATTCAATAAATTAATATTATATTTTTATTTAATATTTTTAAATATTATTAATTAAAAATAATAAATTATACCTATCTTACAGCATTGATATGCAAACAAATTATATTTATGCTAGTTCTACTAGTAATAGTGGTATCATAATATATGAATCATGTTTATCCATTCAGAGCATGTGCTGTGCCACACTCACACGCAGCTCGAAAAGTATAACATGCATTTTACAATACAAATTAAAGGGGAAACTTGATAAGCTAATTAGTTTTAGAGGATAGGCACAAAAATGAAAGCTTAGAAGAAATGATGATGGCATACATTAGCATAAAGGCAGGGCTTTGCTTTGTTTATAATTTAAGCAACAAGATAAGCGGGGCGAAAAGGTTGGCGCGTGAAAAAAGCAACCAAGGTAAAGAATGCTCAACATACATGAAGATGTTGTAAAAGTGTTAGAAGCGCCAAAAAACAAAGAAAATTGAGAAATAACGTTGCTACACAAACTTAAGATGGCCGATAAGGAAGGTCATGGTCCATGAGTTTTGGTTAGGGCTATACATGGTTCGGTCCAGTTTAAAAATTTGATTTAGATCCGAACATTTTGAGAACTAATTTAGTGTGATCTGATTTTATTAGGTCTATGAATGAGTAACAATCTCAAAAATAGATCCAGTCATTATTTAGGTCAAATTTGGATCAAGACGAATCCGATTTCACCCAATTCTATATGCATCATAAGAAAATTAAAAAAGGTATATATGTAATGCGTGAGCATCTTTTATACCTTTTCCTAATGAATTTACATTTAATTTGTTAAGTTTAATCAATAATTAATTATCTTTTAGCCACTATGATACTACTTTGAGTCGTGTGCAATTTTGTTTATTTTAGGTAGTATTCGGATGGATTTGATGGAGTTTCCGCAGAAAAATAGAAGAAGGCGAATGATGCTGTCAACCCTGATCTCTCTGCACTCAATATGTTTTAAATTAATTTCAATATTATGTTATATTAATTATAAGTTTATTGTTTTGTTTTTAATCACACTTGTTGAATTAAAAAATAGATCAAAGAAGTATGAAATTAGAATTATAGATAAATTCATATTCAAATATGGATATCAACTTCTTAATAAGAAGTATGTCTTTTTCTTTTTTATAAATAAGTGTATCATAACTCCGCCTATGCTACACCTACGTTACATATCCGGTCCCAAGTCCGGATAAAGGAGGAGAGTTATGTTAGGCTTTGGATAGTCAACATAAAAATTTAGTCGAATCTTGATGACATGGATTAAATATGTTATTGCGCTAAAGCTAGGTCGTTGCCCAGAAGTAACGCGTTGGATGGTTCGCATACAGTGTTAAATGAGTAAGAGTTGTTGTATCGGGTGCCTGGGTGTAGTGTTAAATGAGAAAAGGTTCCCGCGTTTCCGTGAACTGACGAAGGTAAATAAGTTAGTTCAATTCAAAAAAAGGGGTAAAGGTAAAGGTTGGAGTGACAAAATATTGAGATTTGGGACATAGAATATAGACACTTTAACAAAAAATTCATAGAGGTGGTGGATACCATGATAAGGAGGAAGATTAACATCATGTACCTATAAAAAACAAAATGAGTCGGTGCAAAGACTAGTGAGTTGGATACTTCCGGGTTCAAACTTTTGTATACAGAAAAAGTGAAGAATATGAATGAGATAGGTATTATTGTGGATAAGCAGTGGAAGAAGGGCGTAGTGGATGTCAACAGGGTGAAAGATTGGATCATCTCTATCAAACTTGTGGTGAAAGGAGGTACCTTTTATGTGATTAGCGCCTATGCACCGCAAGTAGGTTCAGACGAGCAACACAAGATAAGGTTTTGGGAGGATCTAGAGAGTTTGATCCAAGACATACCTTCGGGAGATAAATTTTTTTTAGGAGGAGATTTAAATAGCCATGTTGAAAGAGAAGTGACTAGGTATGGAAGTATTCACGGAGAAAATGGTTTCAGAGTGGTCGATACCGAGTGTAAAACTATTTTGGACTTTTTTCTCAACCTTTGACATTCTCATCGCAAGTACATGTTTAAAAAAAAAGACAAACATCTTTATAACATATAAGAGTGGCATGACAAGCTCTCAAATTGACTTCTTGTTGAGGAAAGTTGACCGAAAATGTTGCTTTAATTGTAAAATTATTTCAGGAAAGAGTTTAACAACACAACATAGGATGCTCGTTATGGATTTTTGCGTTGAGCAAAAGTTGAGAAAAAGATATCATATGAATAACCCAGGGATGAGGTGGTGGCGGATGAAATGTGAAAAACAAAGAAGTTTCCTAAGATGGATAGGAGAAGAAGCAAAGTGGGATGGGGATAGTAGCATGGAGGAGATGTGAAGGGAGAGAAGTTATTAGAAGAACAACAAAAGAAAGTTTTGGTAAATCTAGAGGGACATGACCAAGAGATAAGGAGTCATGGTGTTCGAATGCGAATGTACAAGAAAAGATAAAGGTAAAGAGAGAGTGCTTTAAGGAGTGGTCTTTGTGGTGAAATGCAGATAATTGGAAAAAATATAAGACAGCTAAGAAAGAGACAAAAGTGACTGTAAGTGAAGTAAGAACAAGAGCATATGTGGGTCTCTACCAGTCTGTAGGCACAAAAGAAGGAAAAAAATGTATATATAGAATCACAAAGAGCCATGAAAAAAGAACGAGAGATTTAGATCAAGTTAAGTGTATAAAGGATAAAAACAGAGAGATTTTGTCTCAAAAAGAAAAGATAAATGAAAGGTGAAAGAACTACTTTTACGAGTTATTTAATGAAGGACAAAAGACTCTTCCGAGCCTTTGTCGGTTATGCATGAGGGAAGAAGACCAAAACTCCGACTACTATCGAAGGATTCAAGACTTCGAGGTAAAATAAATTCTAAAGCGGATGAAAAATGGCAGGGCATTAAGACTCGATAATATTCCATTGAAGTTTTGAAGGGCCTTGGAGAGAAAAGCGTCAGTTAGTTAACCAAACTTTTTAATAAGATTTGAAGGTCAAAGAAGATATCAGATGAGTGAAAAAATAGCACCTTGTTACCTATCTACAAGAATAAGGGAGATATATACGAAAACTATAGAGTGATTAAACTCATGAGTCATACCATGAAGTTATGAAAAAATGTGATAGAACGGAGGTTGAGACAAAAGACACAAGTAATAGAGAACCAATTTAGTTTTATGTTAGGCAAATCCACCACTGAAGCGATATACATATTAAGAAGGATGATGGAGAGTTATTGTAGTAATAAAAGGGATCTATATGTAGTATTTATTGATTTAGAAAAAGCGTATAATAAAGTGTCAAAGGATGTCTTATAGAAGGTTTTGAAAATAAAGAGAGTAAGGATTACACCAAGAATCATCCTAAGTCTATATCTTTTCATATTAGTCTTGGAAGTACTCACAGAGCATATCCAAGAGTCTTTTCCATGGTGCATGTTTTTTGCCGATGACATCGTTCTTATGGAAGAGTTAAGAAAATACCTAATAAGAAGTTGGATTTATGGAGAGAAGCTCTAAAAGTGCATAGTCTGCGCATAAGCCGTAGCAAGACGGAATATATGGAATGTAAGTTTGGCCACCGAAGGAGAATCCCTAATACAGAGGTGCATATTGGAGAAAACATCTTACAAAAAGTTAAAAGTTTTAAGTATCTAGGTGCATCATACAAGATAATGGAGAGATTGAATATGATACAAATCATATGATTCAAGCAGGTTGGTCAAAATGGTGGAGTATGTCTGGTTTTATATGTGACAAAAAAGTATTTTTAAAACTTAAAGATAAATTCTATCGAATCAGACCGGTTATGCTTTAGGTACAGAGTGATGAGCGGTTAAAGGAGAGCACAAACATAAGTTAAGTGTAGCAGAGATGAAAATGTTGAGACGGATGAGTGGTCATATGCGATTGGATAGAATAAGGAACGAAGAGAGAGAGAGAGAGAGAGAGAGAGAGAGAGAGAGTTGGAGTAGCACCTATTGTAAAAAAAATTGTAGAATCACGTCTCAAGTGGTTTGGACATGTGAGAAGAAACCCAACAAAGTACCCAATCAGAAAGGTGGATAAGATGGAAGATGGACAAGAGGTAAAAGGCAGAGGAATACCATCGATGAAGTAGTCAAACGAGATCTATATATAAACAATCTCTTCGTAGACATAACACATGATAGAGTTCAATAACGTTGTTTCATTAATGTAGCTGATCCCACATAATGGGACAAGATGATTGTTGTTGTTATTAATAAGTGTATCATAATTTTTTGACATAAAATTTAAATTCAAATATAAATATCAACTTATCAATAATAAATATGTTTTTTATATATAAATAAATGCATTATCAAGACTCATATTTTACCTATTTAAATTCGATTTTAGTATAACTCAAACATAGTATAATTTTATAAGATATATAATTAGATAAAAATTTTAAAAATAGACCTAATTATTATTTAAGGTCAAATTAGAATCTAGAAAAACCGACTTCACTCGGCCATGTACACCGCTGGATAATGATGAGATTGTAAGGGCAGAGTAGTTGGTCTAAAGTGGAAAGCAGCAAAGGCCGAATCCAGCTGAGTAGTATTAAATTGAATTGAATTGGTTTGGGGTAATGTTTTAGAATTAGATCCCAAGCGCGGTTGGGTTGCTCCAGATTGTTTTCTTTCATCCTGACTAGTTGTGGTGCGTGGGAGATGACACATATACGTAACTTGTTGGGAGCGGGGGTCAAAGTAAAGTAGGGCTATTTCGTTCCTGAGAGCACACGCGTAAGCTAGCGAGTGGCTGATGCCATCTAATTAATAACACTCGACTCGTCTCCTCCGCTCCGCCACCATCAATCATGACAAACGCCGCCGCGCCCTTGAAGGCCATTACCCTCACGCACGTGCGATACCAGAGAGGGGACCCGCTGGGCCACTTCCTCGCATGGGTCTCCCTCGTCCCAGTCTTCATCTCGCTCGCCGGATTCCTCTCCCACTTCCTCTTCCGCCGAGAGATCCACGGCCTCACCTTCGCCCTGGGCCTCATCATCTCCCAGGTCGTCAACGAGTTCATCAAGACCTCCGTCCAGCAATCACGCCCCGACACCTGTCACCTCCTCGAGGTCTGCGACTCCCACGGCTGGCCCTCCTCCCACTGCCAGTACATGTTCTTCTTCGCCACCTACCTCACCCTCTTGTCCTCCAGGGGCTTGGCCTTCTGGGATCGCTCTTCCAACCTCTTCGTCCATTCCCTCACCTGGGGCCTCGCTCTCCTCACCATCTGCTCCCGTGTCTATTTGGGCTACCACACCCTCGCCCAGACCTTTGCTGGCACCGCCCTCGGTGTCTTTCTCGGTGCCGCCTGGTTCTGGATTGTCACCAATCTCTTGAGTCCTTATTTTCCCCTCATTGAAGAGAGCTCCTTTGGAAGGAACTTCTATCTCAAGGACACCAGTCATATTAGGAATGTCTTGAAGTTTGAGTACGATACTTGCAGAGCTGAGAGAGCCAGGATCACAAATTCTGACCACAAGTCTCGCTGATTTTCCTTTACATTCACCTCAGGTATGCCAACCAAATTGCTCCTTCCATTTTGAAACCTATTTCAACATGTTTGCAATAACCACAACGGTTTACAACTTACAATAACAATTCCATACAATTGAATAAGTGATTAAATAATTAAATCATGTTTGACAAACTAGGATTAAACATGCTTACCAAATCATGGGTGCTTGTTCTGTTTATGCACTGCTATCGATGAGACGATGACAATTCCACAGGATATGCTGTTTAGGGAAGGTCTTCATGTTGTTCATAGGTGCATGCCTTACTTGTTTCGTTTAGAGTTGGGGACGAAAATGATGGAGGACTGACAAGTCTTGTATTTGATTGTATAAGTGGGCTCAAAAACTCGTATTTTCCTTGTAGTTCTGATGCCCGCATTGGATCAAATGATGATGTGGTGTTTGGGGGCGTTGCAATAACTTACAATTGGATATTATAGGTCTAGCTAGCTTGATCTGTAAATTCAGTAAATTCAACGCATTCATGTTGTCAAAATGATCCTTGTGATATGAAACTCATGGTCTATTTATGTTTTGAATCATTGCTGCAAATACTTGTGATTGGCCTTATGGCATTCTTATGAAGGATGTGATGAATTGTTAAATTTCATGGAAAGGGATAGGAACTCCCTATGGTGAATCTTGGCAAGCTATCCTAATTTTTGATAATTCATCTGTCTGTTCCTTCTTGCTAATAATGTTGGACCTAGCTATTCTAAGATGGAAGCTCTCCTTCTGATCAGACACTGGTGATTTATAGAATCAGGCTGTAGTAAAGTGTTTTGGGAGTGTTCCTTGATTGCTGAAAGAAGCAAGATCGGAAATGTGTTTTGAAAATCAGGCTTAGTTTCTCTCTTTGCCAATGATTGATTGCCTTGCATCTAAATTGTGACTCAGGACCTTTCCTTGTAGCTCTCCAACTTTACTTTGTACAAGCATGAATCTTGTCATTACATATTTTATATTTTAATTCAATATTCTTCTTGTATGGGTTTTAGCAGCTATCCTTACTCTTAACTTTTACAGGCATAAATTTGTCTTGCAGAGAATTGTTTCCTCAAGTATTTATAGCACGCAATCATCATTTATTGGTGCATGTCACTTTAGCAGCCAACTATGAAGAGAGCAAATAGAGAAATAGAGATGATGTAACAATAGATACTTGTCATATTCTATACATAGAAACTCCGAGGGAGAATTTGATCTTGTTTTCTTTTGATGTTTAAACGAACATGCATTGATCATATAAATAAAACTTTCCCTAGAATAGATACCCGTGTTGTTTAGTATGTATTATCAAATAAAATGTTATTGGCGTAAATTTTTTATCTTATTAAAAGGTTACTTTAAAGAAGAACCATTACAAGTTTCACATACGAATAGGTTATCTTGTGTTAAAATGTATCGTTGGGATTGCCTGTAGCCCTGTACTGTGTTTTCACTTTTCAGTTGCATAAATCGTGTTCTCCAAATGAAATTCAGTTGACTTTGTATCAGTTGCATCGAATTTGAAACCTAATCTGGATGAATTATTGCAGTAAAAGATCATATATAAGATGTTATGGGATCAGCCAACTTACAGGTTCATGTCGCACGAAACTAGATATGCTCTAAGAATTTGCCAACTTATTGGAAATATGATAAAGATAGGGTTGGAAGAAAGTGGTATTAATTAATAGGAACCTTTGAGCAAGGGTAGGGTAGGCTAGGATATGGGATACTATCACTGAAACCTGTTGCCTTTTGCCTTTGGATCACGCATTATTGCATTCTATCTTTTACTCCACTTAATGGCCATATACATATCTTTTGTTGTTGCTTTGGATGAGGAAATATCATGCAAAAAGCCAAAAAGTGACAAAGTAACGAAAACAGGTCTTCCTTAATTTTACCCTCATTAAACTAAATCTTTCTGTGAGAAATCTATTCAGAAAATGGATTTGTGAAAGCTCCTACCAGGGGAATGGCCAAGCAGATTTAATTTGTGAGTATTCATCATGATTTTGATCTTTCTACCCATGACAAGTCCCAGAGGTTTTTGAAATACTGCAAAAAATCATCAGCAGTTTCGAACCACTGCACGCACGCAAGCATGAGCTTCTTTTGCTTCATGCATGCACAACAATAAAATGAAGGCCTACATGAAAACAAAATGAAAGGAAAGTAAAATCAACAGGACGGTAGTGAATTTAAATTAAATTCAAGAAAGGAAATTATAACGAAGAGATTATTGTGTTGGTGACTAGCTAGCTAGCTTGCTCTTGTATCAGCGCAGATGAGTTGTGTCACACTCGAGCATCTTTTCATTGTAATTTGTAATTGCCAATCTCCCTGTGTGAGGATGCTGCTGCACATGTACTTAATTATGAGCGAGATTTTGGAACAAGCTAATATGTGCATGTAATTTTGTTGCTTACCCCAAGCATGTCCTCATCGAGCAGGCACAAACTCCAAATACATTTATATCAAAAGAAAGAAATCTTCAAATCAGAGATTTTAGTTCTCCCATCCACAAAAGTAGATGGAAAGGGATATGACATAAGATAACAAATCTCCTCTTTGCACTTTCTCCACAATTACAAAGCACCAAAGAGTGATGATGAGAACACATTTCTAGTCCTGGCCGAAGCAGGGGAAGGTCAATTAGGTGAAAGAAGTAGAAGAGTCAGCTAGCGATGATGGAGAGTGACGTGGCAAATAATGCATGCTTTCTGGTCTTAACATTTGCTTCTCGTTCCATGCTAGTGGATTGGAGATAGTATGTATTTGTACCCCACACATCCAGGCTCCAGCCACATATTAGCTGTTCATTCATTCTTCAATTCCAGCTAGGCTCGAACCCCCATTTTATTTACTTACTTTCCTATCAAATTAGTGTCGCCTAACACACGCATGCATTATTATTATTATTATTATTATTATTCACGCCTTTTCTTAAAATTATACCATAATCAAATTTCTCACTCACATGTATGCCTCATGCCTGCTGCAACCTTGAACATATATATAATATGTAAGCAGAATTGGTCAACCTATAAAATCCCAAATTAAATGACAAGTGTACACAACTTACTATATATAATGAAGCATAAAGATATACTGGTATATGCATTATTTTTTCTTGTATATTTTTAAATTTTTAACATTTAAAGTAATATTTTTTATCTTTAATATAATAAGAAAAGAAAATTATACTAATGCCTTAAATAAAAATATTTATGAAAGATACTAAAGCAAAACTTGGGTGAGGCTTGGCGGTGGTTCGGTTGATGAATGAACCCACATAGTCCCCACAGCATCTAATAAGGCATGGTTCCTCCTTATTTATAAATAAATGATATAAGGCTTAGCCTATCATTCTTCATTCATCATCTAACTTAATACCATGGCGTATATGGTTGGCCTTAGGTGTGTCTTCACCACCTGCTTCTTTCTCTCTCTCATCCTTGCTCCCCTCCCTCGTTTTTCATCATCAACGGGTACGTTTGCAACTTTAATTAGTCCACGGACATGCTTTCTTAATTATTATTTATGCACCATACACAATAAACAAGTCATAGGCGCCTGATTAATTAACAATTATTGATTGTTTGTTGCAGTAGTGGAAAACAAGAAAGAATCATCAGAGGTATACGAGATAGATTATAGAGGTCCTGAGACTCACTCATCTGTTCCTCCTCCTCATCGCTTCCCTCGCCATCCTAAAACTTCACTTATTATTCACACTCAGAAAAAAGGCAAGTTTCTTTCATTTTAAATCATATCTTCCTTTATGGTATTGATCATCATGGTCTGCTACAATTTCATTTCATCACATAATTAAAGCCTCTGTGTGGATATAGATAATACACATAAATAAGTCAGAAGTATCTATGTAAAATAAAGGTGAATTTCGGTGATATATACCCCATAAATAACATAATCCATCAGTGCCGCTTGGAAAATAACTAATGATTGTTTTGGGTACTTTTTTTTCTAGTAATAATCGCTCCAATAGTGCATACTCCTAACTAGTCCTCTCTACTCTGTAGGTTGAAAAAGCTTAGCTTGGTGCTATCATGATATAGAAGTGTTTTCGCTACACTACTACGCTGGGCCTAAGTGAATATTATTTATAAATCAAAAGTGAAGATGGTAAAGAGAGATTTGAGCAATTTTCCTCCTATAATTATTATTAAATACTTTGTGTCTCTATTTTTCATAATATTTACTTTTGATGTATAAATAATATTAATTATTCCAAATATTGTATCTTGATTTGATTTGCTCATATAATTGATGGCAGAAAAAATCAGTGTGTATCAGATTTGTGTGGATCACCTAAAATGGACGGAAACAATTTGTGGCATTATTTTTGGAGTCTAATATACTTGTAACTTTCAACAGATATGGCATAAATATATGCTCCTTTCATGTTCGTTTTGAAGAGATCTAGCTTTGCGGTTGCTTATTTGATAATTAATTAATTATTAATTATTTGACTAAAGTTGACTCTGTTTTCTTAGATTGTCTACGAGATTGCTAATAAGCAGCTTTTAACCTTAGCCAAACATACACTTTGCATACTAATTAATTCTTATATATTCTACAAACAATACAATATAAAGGAGTTGTGCTATGTATATAAAAGTAATGATGCCGTTTTATCAAGTATTTATCGTCAAAATTATTCATTTAGTTTAATGTAAAAGGAATATGTCAGATTATTTACACCGTAAGGAATAATTTGATAGAAAAAAAATTAAAAATTAACATGATATAATTTTTTAATATCAAAGATATTTATGATACAATTAAGATTTCAAAAACTTTTTAAAATGCAAGCGCCTAATTTTAAAAATTACTTTAGAACTTAACTAGTTTAATTTCCAATAACAAGAGTCGTACTAATTGTTAATTGAAGTATGCCAATTATAAAAACGAGACGTGGCTATTTAATGGGGGACCTAAATAATAATTTAAAGTTTCCCTATGACGAATAATTGATGGCAAACACATGGATATATAAGGGTATAGGATTGGTGAAATTCGTCAATGAAAGGAACATACAACCAACAAGTGCATGTCTTGATGTCATTGGATAACCACTTAAGGCTTATCACCATCATCATCTAATTATTATTAGTGTAATAATGTTTCTTTAAATTAAGATTTGAGTAAATACAACTAAAATGGGAGAGACAATACAAAAATCAGTCAAAGCATTGTCCAACCAAAAGCACAAGACATCCAAATGCAGAAGAGGACACACTTGTGAACCAAAACAAAACACACCATCTTCCATTTGGTCCAAGGTGGTAGGTACTCCACAACCAAGCAATATAAAGGTGGAACTGGAGGTTGGACAACATCCCATGTTTCTATTTCAACTATTAAGAATTGGCAATATTAATGGTTTAGTTATAGCTTATTATAAGAGTTTGTTTAGGTGTTATTAAGTTATTAGAAAAAAGTAAATAGTAAATAGTAAATCTAATCCCCATCTACTCATCTAAATAGTAAATAGTAAGTAAGAAAAAAGTGTAAGAATGGTTGCTTAACTAATCAAAAGTATCAAGTTGAAGTAGGACTGTAAATAGTTACTAAATAATTAACCTTCAAAACGAAAGCATGCTGCTAAATCTTTGCACTTGATGGTGTGTTTCCTGAAGGTAACCCGGCAAATCCAGTTGGAAACTAGTCATCCCTAAATCAAATTTTACGGTGATCATTTTAAGCATGTCTTACAACCAGCCCCACCATCAAATTTTACGGTGCTCATATAGTATTTTGTAAAGGAGTGTTTAGTTTATAAGCTGATCAAGTTGTGTATAAATTACACATTATAAATTATCATATATATATAAGTTGTATGTACTGATGTCTTTTTTTACATTTATTTTATCAAGTTGTAATCTTCTATTAGAATTTTAATTATATAAATTGGACAACTTATTAAATAGTTTTATGAATTTTTTAATTTAATAAGAACCATTTGCATCATACTTTAATTTTAGACAAAATTTAAGTTCAACAATATTCTTAATTTTTTAAAATTTTTTATCATGTTCCATTTATACCATTTATAATCTCTAATATTTTTGTTGATTTCAAACCAAAAAAAAAAAAAATTTTGCTTCTTCTTTTCACAGCTTCAAGATGAAAAGAGAAGTTGAAAGCCACGTTTCAGTGTCCTTTGCAATGACCCCATAACCTATTACAAATTTATCTGAACAATATCAAAAACATCTAATATTAGGTATTTATTTTTTTGACCATATTCTGCATTTATTTCATCAAAACTTAATGAATACAAAATAAAATAATTTTAGATTGATTTAAATATATTTTCATTATTTTTTAAATATTTGTGTTTTTTAAAATTATGCAATTTATGATAAATAACTGCCTATTATAATAACTAACGAGTATTAAAATGCTAAAATAAAATAGTAATCACAGATTTATCTTCTCTATTTCATAAAAAAAAAGAAAAAAAGAAAAAAAAGAAAATTGTACTAGCAATTACTATAAACTTTGGAGTTTGGAGCTTATTCTTTTTTCTTTTTGTTTGTGTCATGACTTTGTAGGTCAAGGATTAATCTGTCATGGTACTGAGCTCCATTTAAGGATTTGTCACTGGCCAAGGTGGGATTCAAACCCCCGACACTTGCTTAAACGGACTTGTGAACTAACCACTAGACCAATCCAACTTGGTTATTTTTTGGTATTTTTATTCAAGTGAAGTTATTCGCAAATTCATTTGTGAAACCCAACAACAGTTTTTGGTTGTAAACCCAACATTTTCAACAGAACTTTGATCTTTCTTAGGGCTAGGTTCAAATATGACGTGAACGAGGTTTAATAGGGAAGGCCCAAATGTATATGACTTTCTATTTGGGGCTTTTGGACTGTCAAATTGTATTTGCTAGCCTTGCTAATGCCTCCTTTTGATTTATGACCCAAAAAAATCTAAATGGACTAAAAAACATATCGATGATTTTGACATTTAATTCGTTAAAGGACACCAAGTTAATGTCCAAAGAAAAAAAAAACGATGAGCTGAGCAAGTTAGACAACATTGGGTAGAAACCTTTTTAATAACGTTCCTTGAAGGGTGAATGATTACACTTTGATTTAAGCTTGCGGAACACATGGATCTAAGAAATACTTATAAGCAAATTAAAGAGATTTAGAAAATATTTGGTGATGATTTATTTATTGACATGGAGGAAAGGTGAATTAGGTGGCATTGCGGTTGATGTAGCGACAATCCTTCCTGATTTCACCTTGATCTCCAGTGAGAGGATTATTTTGTGAGAGCAAGAGAATAGCCCTTGAGAACTGTTGGTTGAAATAATCGTTGTCATCGGCCATCTTTTTGACGTAAGGGGAAGTTCTGGGATCAGTAGCAAGTTCCTCGTCAACTGTGAGGAGGCCCTTGTGTTTAAGGATGTTTTTGTAATAGTTGTTGTCCACTATCATAGGAGTTACGAGGTCGTTCCTGGAGTATTGCACATCCTTTGGGTTTGGATTGGGATCTGGGCATCGACGTTTCAGGTACTGTGCGTGTTCTGGCTCCAATGTTTCGTCCACTTGAGGGTATAGCCTCTGCACTATATTGGTGCAGTGTACTCTTCCCACTGAGTGCGCTCCTGATGAATCATTATTTAATTATTGTTAGGCATGGTTCCATATATATAGGATAAGGATAAAATATACCTAAGAGGGCGACTGTGGCTTCAAGGTCAACGCCAATTTGTTGAAAACGAGAGAGCACTAAAGACATGGAATCATTGTGGTTGGGAATGGAGGATTCCACCTCCGTGGCGTAGCTCTGTTGGCTATCCCTTCTTCCAGTCTTCATTTCAATTGTTGGGCCTCCCAGCAGCACGATGCCGTCTCTGGCAGAAAGGGCAATGATGTCAGCACATGAAACAGTCATGGGGCATTCTTTCTCCACCGCGTCTTTTATGCTCTTCACGTACTTGAAGTTCCTCATCCCAAAGCTTCTCGACGACGCCTGCTCCGACACCACCTCCTCCACCGTCTCTAACAGTAACGACGCATCACATGACTTCACCATGCAATCGTGGAACAGATTTCTCAGCCATGAAACCGCCGTGTTGCCGTGCTTCTTATATAGCTCCGTCACTTGTTCCTTTATTATGTCTTCCGCTCTTGGGCACCTACTCGAATAATAATTCACCTCAAGTTGGCTTTTCCCTGCGTATATATATATATATATTATTCATCCATGCAACAAGTATAGTTACATACAATATCTTGTCTTAACACTTTTTATCATATTAACTAATATTTTATTTTTATACTATTAAAATTTAATCGTTAATATACCATTATTCTTAGAAATACATAGAATTCATCAACGTAACAAATAAAATAATTAACTACATAATGAACTATACCCAAATTAAAGTGCAAGAGAAGCAATAGAAGGAGGAAACACATATAAGAAGTGGGTTTGCATGTGGTGGTCGCCATATATATGTGTATCTAAGTAAGCTAAGGATGATGAGTTGATGCAATGTGTTTATTATGGGAAGAGGTCTCAAGGGTTTATACTTTATATAGAAGAGGATGAGCAGTGTAGTATACTTTCTACGCTTGATGAATAATTAAGGATTTAGTAATTTATGAGGAAGAAGTGGAAGTGAAGCCTGCATGCTGCCACTACGCAACTTTCTTTGACCTTTCGGGCCACGCCTTCTGGCCCGCTCACACGCCACACCTGCTTAATAATGCTTATTATATTTATATATACATTTACAGGATTTAATTTGTACATTATTATATGTATCGGATGTAGCATACATGCATGTCGTGCAAATTAACTTATTATATTTATAACATGCATACTCAGTTCTCACATATTTACAATGAGAAAATACGAGGAGTCAATAGAATATTTATACAATATATATAATAAAAATTTATGGAGTATTAGAGATATAATTATTAGTGTTACATTTTCTCATCAGTTGAAACTTTTCGGATGAGTGGTATCATGACATGGTATTAGAGCGCTAGATTCAAAAGGTTAAGAGTTCGATTTTGGTGACCCTAAAATCAGTTTAAACTTTTGAAAAGATGTTTATTATCCCTCGAATAGTTATTCTAAATAGTATAAAAGATGTTTATTTTGTAACTCAATAACGTATTATACACATTGTATAAATAGTCTATTATCTCCTTAGCGAAATACATTTACAATATAAGCCAACCATGTCAAAATTAAAATTTGATTCGGGTAGACCCAATTCCACTGCTAACGGCCATCATCATATAATACTTGCCAACACATACACACACATGTATGTAGATATAAAATAGATAAATGCCAACTAATTAATTTTGTTTAACGATGACATCAATTAGTTGGCAAGGAAATGAGGAATCATTGATATCCAAAACAAACATAAATTAAAGAGGAGTATTACAGATTAGCAAATTCTGTCAATTAGTTATTATTAATTTGTATTTTTAATAGTGTAAGATTATATTTAATAATATTAAATTATTCATTTTTTATTAGTTAATTAAGTATTGATCAAATTTAAAAAAAAATACTAATTTTTTAGATTTTCTCTAATTTAAACACCACATTTTTTTAATTTAAAATATAGTAATTCATATTTAAATATAGTAGTACTTTATTGAGGGAATAATGCTAAAAAAAATACAGGTTAGCTTGTATTCGAAATTATTGAATTTGAGATTATTTGGAAATTAATCATCATAATTGAAATACATTTTAATATATGTTTTCTTCCTCAATAAAAATGGTTTTTATTCTTTGAATAACTTAAAGAATAATTAAATTATTTGTTTTCTTTTAAATAAGTATGCTTTCTTATTTTAAAGATTATGTGATTTTTTTTTTGTTTGACTTTTTTTTTGTTTTTATTTTTGTTAAAAGAGTAGAATTGTCATGGCCCGAATCCAGCCATGACTGGCGCTCAAGGGACAAGTCCCTCAGCAAGCCAAACGACCAAATTTTTCAGAAAAACGGACAGAACCTCCTCTGTTTCTAGGACCTTACCAACATAAGTATTAACTCCCTATATCAAAAATAAACATCCATTTCCAAAGACAACAACATATTCCAACCATATCCACAACCAAATATATCCAAAATACGCATCATATATATATATCAAGTTGATAACTAGAGTATATAGTTAAATCCATAAGCCTTACATAACCAACTTATAATTACTATCTAAACAGTTCAAGATTCAAAATAACATAACCCACACGAGGATCCTACCTGTGACATATGGAGCATTGACATAATCTAAATTTTGAGCAAAGGTTCCATTACATAATACTTAGCCCTTGGAAAGAAGAAGGGCTCACCAAAATGACTAAGATCTACTGAGGGGCAGGTGGAATGGAACCTGGAATGACTCCTGTATCTGAAAAACATGGGAATATAATAGGGTGAGTTTTGCAACTCAGTGAGCAAACATTACATCTATAACCCACACGAGACAATACAGAGTTTACCTTAAAAATTATCTTTCCTTTCAGAGATGAGAAATTTATATGAATTAATTATGCAAACAAATAGATAAGTAGTTAAGCGGATGAACTGAAATGGGAGTTCTCATTCCAGAAGTCAAATCAAATCAAATATTACACATCTAGGGTGACTCCACCTCTAAGGGTAGCCCTTTTCTCTAGTGTACCCGTACGGTATAACAGATCTAATGTGTGGCCTACACGTTAGGCTAGCAACGCCCCTGCTAGCTGAGTCTCGTGTGTATTTTTATAAAATTGTAAGTTTCACAAATCAATATTTATTTTCAAAAATTCAGAAATCACAATAATAAAATATTTTCAAACTCCAAAATTAATGATTCAACATAGATATTGATAATAATATATTTAAAAACAATTATAGATATAATATCCACTCACAACTTGATTCCAAAGAACCGGAAGCAACTCTGAGCGCGTCAACGAGCTACCAAATGATGTCCAATAATTCTACAACTCTAGAAATATGACAATAATGATATTTGTGAGCTACTAATATTGTCAATTAACATAATTTTACTCACCTTGATAAAAGTCCCAAATTTTCTAACCCTAATAACCCTAATTCGGATTTATACATACCCATAAATATAGAGATGACAAAAATTGGGAATATGACTAATTATTGAGTCAAAGAGTTACCTTAAAGCCTCAATAATAATTGGAACTCAAGGATTGAATGGTTCCTTCACTCATTAAGTTGAAATCACATGATTTGGAGGTTTTGAGAAAATAAGATTTTGAATAAACAGAGGTAGAGTAGAGAAGAAAAGAAAGCAAGATGATAAAGGTGAGTTTGATGATATAGGGTGGTTGATGCAAGGAGAAGAGATGAGAAATTGTAGTTGAGAAGGGAAGAGAAGAGAGGATTTTTAGTGTTGTTGTTAGGAAGAAATAAAAGAAGAAATGAAAGAAAGAAGGGGAGTGTCGAAGGAGGGGGGCACGGAGAAGAGAAAAGAAATGTTTAAGTGGGGGCATGTGCCCCCCACGTGCTCTCCCCCCCAATAAGAGGAGTTAAAGTGGGTCACGTGTTTTTCACGTGCCACTCCTCTCTCTTTTTTTTTTTGGCTACTACATTCTCTCCCCCTTAATAAATTCGGTCCCCGAATATTTGAATTTATATACGGTGATAAGTGTGATAATTACCTTCAGATTCAAACAAATACGGATATTTGTCACGCATAGCGTCCTCCACTTCCCAAGTTGCTTCTTCTACCGAATGATTCTTCCAAACAACTTTCACAGATGCTATCTCTTTAGAACGTAATTTCTTTACTTGGCGATCAACTATAGCCACTGGTTCCTCTTCAAATGATAAATCCTCCTGTAGCTCTATGGCTTGTGGTGCAAGCACATGAGATGGGTCGGGAAGGTATTTGCGCAACATTGATACATGAAATACTGGGTCGAGAAGGTATTTGCGCAACATTGATACGTGAAAGACTGGATGAATCATAGACAACTCAGGCGGCAATGCCAAGCGATAAGCAATTGCACCTATTCTGTCCAATATCTCAAATGGACCAATATAACGAGGGCTGCCTCTTTTTCCAAACCTCATCATTTCTTTCATAGGCGACACTCTAAGAAATATCTTATCACCTACTGAAAACTCTAAGTTACGCCTTCTATTATCAACACAAACCTTCTGCTACTCTGAGATGCTATTAAATATTCTCTTATTAAGTAAACTTTCTCAACTGCATCTTGACCAAATTTAGTCCCAAAATCTTAACCTTACCAACCTCAAACCATCCAATAGGTGACCTACATCTTCTTCCATAAAGAGCCTCAAATGGTGCCATTTGAATGCTGGCTTGATAACTATTATTATAAGAGAACTCGATCAAAGGTAGATAGCAGTCCCAATTCCCACCAAAATCTAGAACACAACACCTTAACATGTCTTCCAATATCTGGATCGTCCTCTCTGATTGCCCATCGGCTTGAGGGTGAAAAGCTGTGCTAAGATCCAAACAAGTTCCTAACGCTCTTTGAAAAGATTTCCAAAAAAGAGAGGTGAACTGAGGTCCGCGATCTGAAATAATGGACACTGGAATTCCATGTAGTTTAACTATCTCATCAACATAAAGTTGAGCATATCGAGATGCACTGAAAGTTGTTTTCACCAGAAGAAAGTGAGCTGACTTCGTCATTCTATCCACAATTACCCAAATTGAATCAAAACCTTTAAAACTACGAGGTAAACCTGTTACAAAATCCATCGTAATCCTTTCCCACTTCCATTCAAGTATCTCAATCTGTTGCAATAACCCAGCAGGTCTTTGATGTTCAGCTTTAACCTGTTGGCAAATTAAGCAATGAGAAACAAAAACTCCTATGTCTTTCTTCATGCCTTCCCACCAAAACAATTGTTTCAAATCTTGATACATCTTATTAGAGCCAGGATGAACTATGTACTTAGAATTGTGAGCTGATGACAAGTCATCTTAGCCTAGTTTCACTAGTCTTTTTCTTTTGTTTTCACTTGAATTATGCACTTTCTTGAGGTCTAAGCAAGCCAATTTGGGTAGATTTTCATGCTTCCTTTGATTGAATCAACCATATGTGAAATAATGCAAATTCATGAGGTTTTATGCTATAATTGTTGCATATTATGATAGATTGAATATCTCATGATTTTAAGCATAGCTTTGATGTGTTTGGTTGATTAATGATAGGTGAAGAAAGCTTGGAGAAAGGTTGAAGCAAGAAGGAATAGCTAGGAGTAAAGAGAGGACAATGGAATAAGTGAAATTGAACCAGGAAGCAAAAAGCTGGACCAAAAGTTAGCCTCAAACTTTTGCACAAACTTTTGGGTGAAAAATTTGCCCCAATGTTAGCCCCTAACTTTTGGGCTAACGTTGGCACATGCAAAACACTCCCTGGGCACCAACAGTTTGCGCCAACGTTAGCCTCTAACTTTTGGGCTAACGTTGGCGCATGAACATTCTTCTGAGTTAACTTGGTTAATGGTGCCGAAATTCTGGAGAAGTCCTTGATGAATCGCCGATAGTAGCCGGCCAACCCTAGAAAGCTACGAATTTCTGTCACTGTAGTAGGCCTTGGCCACTTTTGAACGGCTTCAACCTTCTTTGGATCCACCATGATTCCATCTTTTGATACCACATGCCCCAAGAATGTCACTTGATCAAGCCAAAACTCACATTTAGAAAACTTAGCATATAGCTTGTGATCCCTTAAGGTTTGTAACACAATCCTCAAATGATACTCATGCTCCGTAGCACTTTTCGAATACACCAAGATATCATCGATGAAGACGATAACAAAGCGATCTAAGAAAGGTTTGAAGACTCGATTCATTAAGTCCATGAAAGCTGCAGGCGCATTCGTCAGGCCAAAGGACATTACTAAGAACTCATAATGCCCATAGCGAGTACGAAAAGCAGTTTTCGGAATGTCTTCCTCTTTTATCTTCAATTGATGGTACCCTGAACGCAAGTCGATTTTTGAGAAACAGGTAGCTCCTTGAAGTTGATCAAACAAATCATCAATCCTTGGCAATGGATACTTGTTGCGAACAGTTATCTTATTGAGCTGACGATAATCCACACATAGTCGCATCGTTCCATCCTTCTTCTTTACGAATAGAACAGGAGCTCCCCACGGAGAAGTGCTAGGACGGATGAATCCTTTCTCTAGCATGTCTTCCAATTGAACTTTTAATTCTCGTAACTCAGTTGGAGCCATACGATAGGGAGGAATGGACACAGGTTGGACTCCCGGAGTCAATTCTATGGAAAACTCAACTTCACGATCAGGCGGCATCCCCGATAGCTCATCAGGGAACACGTCAGGGTATTCTCTAACAATCGGAACATGATCAAGACTAGGCACTTCGGCATCAACATCTCTAACAACTGCCAGAAATCCTTGGTTTCCCTTATCCATCAATTGCATAGCACTCATAGATGAGATGATGCTAGCTAAAGTGGGACAGTCATCACCCTTAAAAACAAAAGGTGAGATACCCGGTATGTCAAACTTTACAGTTTTGGAGTAACAGCCCACATCAGCATGACAAGCTGCTAACCAATCCATGCCTAAGATGACATCAATATCTTCCATTGGTTCTAAAAGGATCAAATCAGCTAAGGTTTCAACGGTATTAATTCTAACAACACAAGACCGAAATACGACTCGAACCATCGTGGAGGCTCCAAGCGGAGTGCCAACATGAAATGGGTGGGATAATAGTTCAGGTTGTTTATCGAAACGAGATGCAAGATGTGGAGATACATATGAATAATGAGAACCCGTATCAAATAACACTCGAGCATCTAAAGAACAAACTTGTAAAGTACCTGCCACCACAGCATGAGAAGCTTGAGCATCTTGACGTGTTAAGGCATACACACGTGCCTGACCTCTTCCTCTTTGGCTCCCTCCTCTGTTATAAGTCTGACCCCTGCCACCTGCTCCTCTGCCACTAGGACCAGAAGAATTTCCAATAGACATAGCTGAAGATGATGGCATTGGTGTTGTAGGACGTGCAATGCCTGGAGCAAAGCCTCCTCTAGCATTTGGACAATCTCTCCTAAGATGACCATATTGACCACAACCAAAACATGCTCCAGTAGTCTTGAAACATATACCAGAATGGTAACTCCCACACTGATGGCAGTAAGGCTGAGCTGGTCTTGTCTGATTTGAACCCTGTGCACTAGATTGAGAGGTGCTCTTAACAAAAGGTCTGAGATTCGAAACACTCATGGAAGCAGATCCAAAAGAAGCAACCCCACCAAAAGATGCTTGAGGACGAGCTCGATACCCCGAATAACCTTGCTGATTAGTTTGACCATGATGAGACTGAAATCCTCCTAAACTAGATCCACCAGAAAATTGGAAATCCTCATATGTAGTCGTTGTTTCATATTCTTTGATCATTTTATATTTGTTAATCATATGATCAGACAAATCTGCTGAATATTTTAATTGATTATCTTGGTACAATTCTTAGGTGTCATTACTATCTTTGTGATTGTTGTTTGGTGGTGTAGGCTGTTGAATTTGGACGAAAGCTTGCTAGCAAACTCGACGTACTTTCATCTCTTCTGAATTTACCAAGTATGGAGCACTCTTAGAAAGTCTAGTAAACTCCTTAGCATACTCAGTCACTGTCATATTCTCTTGCCTTAATCTTTCAAAGGCAATTGCATCTTCTGCTTGCTTGTTAGCTGGATAAAATCGAGTAAGAAACTCTTCAGTAAACTCTTCCCAAGAAGGAGGAGGAAGTCCAGCTGCTTCTTTGCTCTCAAGAAGAGACTCATACCAATACCTTGCTGAACCACGCAAGTTGTAGGATACTAATTCAACAGCCCATTCCTTGGTGCACTTGAGAGCTCGAATAGCTTTCTTTGCATCCTCCAGATATTGTTGTGGATCTTCATCCAATGAATCTCCATTGAAAGTGGACGAATTCAACTTCAAATACTTTTCAATTGGCGGCTCTTGATCCCCAAACAATTGATGAACTCTATGAGGCTGAGGATTTGGCATACTAGGAATTCCTGCTCCGTCCCTATTTTGATTTGTTAGGACCTGTAATACCGCATTAAGGGTTTGATTCATTCCCCTTAATTCAGCCGCTAAGTCCAGTTGAGCCTCTCTTACTACAGGGTTCTCTCCTTCGCGCCTATCAGCTATCCTTTGGCTCCTTGGCCTTTGTCGAAGCGCTCCAAGTGGCGGAGAAACTGCCCTATTGGATTCAGCAGTATCAGGAGCACCAACAGTTCCACCCCGTCTTTTCTTAGGTGGCATCTTCCACCTATCGAGTAAGTAGAGCGATTGAATCACCAACGACATATATATATGGAGTTCGAAGACAATAGGACAGACAGAAAGAATTATGAGACCAAAAGATTGAGGACAACTTCCTATAGGCCTCTAGTAACATCACACTTTATGAAAATGGGCTGGCTTCCATTTGCACAATTGTGATCTTACTAAAGGACACTTGCTCCATATTACACAGGAAAACCTAAAGCTCTGATACCACTTTGTCATG
>NC_029773.3:93601193-93619657 GCF_000817695.3 Arachis duranensis | reverse complement strand
TCCAACGTGTGGCCTACACGTTAGGCTAGCAATGCCCCTGCTAGCTGAGGTCTGAGCCAGATGCATCTAGGTTAACGTCATAACCGCCGTTAACTACGGTTTTCTAGTCAGAGTCTCCCAAACCAATCCAAACCAAATCACTTATAAAAATCTCTAGTGCTTATAACATACTACTAAATTCCATAGCAAATCAATATATATAGGATTGCATACTAAAATTTAATTAAAATTTACATAAGGTCAAATAAGAAAACATTTATACTTTACAAAATATATAAATATCATCTCGTGTGTATTTTTATAAAATTGTAAGTTTCACAAATCAATATTTATTTTCAAAAATTCAGAAATCACAATAATAAAATATTTTCAAACTCCAAAATTAATGATTCAACATAGATATTGATAATAATATATTTAAAAACAATTATAGATATAATATCCACTCACAACTTGATTCCAAAGAACCGGAAGCAACTCTGAGCGCGTCAACGAGCTACCAAATGATGTCCAATAATTCTACAACTCTAGAAATATGACAATAATGATATTTGTGAGCTACTAATATTGTCAATTAACATAATTTTACTCACCTTGATAAAAGTCCCAAATTTTCTAACCCTAATAACCCTAATTCGGATTTATACATACCCATAAATATAGAGATGACAAAAATTGGGAATATGACTAATTATTGAGTCAAAGAGTTACCTTAAAACCTCAATAATAATTGGAACTCAAGGATTGAATGGTTCCTTCACTCATTAAGTTGAAATCACATGATTTGGAGGTTTTGAGAAAATAAGATTTTGAATAAACAGAGGTAGAGTAGAGAAGAAAAGAAAGCAAGATGATAAAGGTGAGTTTGATGATATAGGGTGGTTGATGCAAGGAGAAGAGATGAGGAATTGTAGTTGAGAAGGGAAGAGAAGAGAGGATTTTTAGTGTTGTTGTTAGGAAGAAATAAAAGAAGAAATGAAAGAAAGAAGGGGAGTGTCGAAGGAGGGGGGCACGGAGAAGAGAAAAGAAATGTTTAAGTGGGGGCATGTGCCCCCCACGTGCTCTCCCCCCCTTTCTTTTTTTTTTCTTGTCGGTCACTACAAGAATAAGAAGAAACTTGAAAAGGTATAAAATAAAAAGGAAAAAAAGAATAAGAAAAGAAGAAGAAGAAGAAGATGGTGATGATGATGAAAAAAAAAGAAGAAACAACAGAAAATGAGGAAGAGGAAGAGCAAGAGTTTTGAAATATGCAAAACTTATCAGCACATATATACCGAAAAATCTTAAATAATACACTCAAATATCTTCGTGTTACACCCAAATATCTTCGTGTTGCACCCAAATTTGTTGCAAATACAAAAAAATATTTTTTTAAATGTAAAACTTTTACATTACATTCAATTCAAATCATCAACAATGAAACATTATTCACCTACAGAATTATAAACTACTAACAAAAAAAATTAACTAGAATCGAACCACACCTCAACCACTTGATTGGATTCAAAATAATAATCAATTTTATTATGGTTCAATTGACAATCTGAATTTAAATTATTCATTATTTTTAATAATGAGATAACTGGTGACGAAGGAAAAAGAGGAAAAGAAAGGAGGAAAAAAATTACAATAAATAAAGAAGAAGAACTTGTAGTAACAATATGAAAAAAAATATGCGCGCGTTAATATAAATGACTTGTATAATAGCTCATATTTAAATATAGTAGTACGTTATTGAGGGGATAATGCTAAAATAAAGTACAGGTTAGCTTGTATTCGAAATTATTGAATTTGAGATGATTCGGAAATTATTCATCATAATTGAAATACATTTTAATATATTTTTTCTTCCTCAATAAAAATGGTTATTATTCCTTGAATAACTTGAAGAATAATTAAATTAGTTGTTTTCTTTTAAATAAGTAAGCTTTCTTATTCTTAGTTAGAATAGACAGAAATGTACATTTATCTAAACTTATAAGCATATAAATCTCAAATTTAATTAAGTATATTGATTTAGCTCTATTAATTTTATTTTTCAAAATTTGTTAAATCTTAAACTATAAGAATAATTTAAAAAGGAATTCTATTAATTAGATCTTCACCAAATAATCTAAGGTAATCACTTCTTTGATATATATGAAAAATATTATTCCTACACCAAATAATATTCTTGAGTTTTTGGAGAATTATTATTAAAAAAATACTAACATTAAAATAGTATTTATTATAAAGAATAAAAATAAACATCTGAAACATATCGTATTAGAATTGAGGTGAGAGATATCTCATATTTTTAAACTTTTCAATAATTCTATCATAAATAGATGTCAAACTAGGTTAATTTTTTTATATGTACATAAATTATCTTTGGAATAATACTTATACGTATGTTGGGAGGGGAGAATATATAATATATAACCAACGAATGAAATACATATTAAAATATAAATTTTATATTAAAAATATATCAAACAAACAACACATATAAATAATAAATATACAGAATAATTCACCAATAAACTAAAAGAGTCAAGACGTTAGGAAACTACTCTAACCTCTCAAATTGGACAACCATTGCATGTCGTCATTCCTCGTTATTATTATTTATGGTATCTCTTAATCTGACAAGTCAAAAATTAATCTATTTTTTATTTGAATTTTATTTATAAATTTGCTGTTGATTAATAGGTGATTGTATGCAATAGACAAGATTTGAATTGTTAACATTACTTACTTAACTGGACTAATGAATTAACCATTAGATTAATCTAAATTTATTATTATTATTATTGTTGTTATTATTATTATTATTATTATTATTATTAGTGGTGCTAACTATACTCCACATAAACTACACTTACCAGGTACGATACCAACCGCAAGAAGCATAAGGTTGTGGTTAATAATCTAGATAATAAAAGGAAGATCAGGGACCAATTACACATCTGTGCAGAGTTTGTGGCCAATGTGAGACCATCTTTCATTTTTAAGACCCAAAAAAATAGTTAGTGATAATCTTGAAGTTGGCATTATCTTATGGTGCTAGAAACTTTTCAAAAAGTTACTCTAGGTGTTTGTTTGCCCGAAAAACTTGAAAAAGAAAGAAAGTGCTATGTTGCTTATTAAATGTTTGAAAATAATTGATACCGCAATAATGATGAGCTTTAGCTCTCTTCTTCGCCTCATAATACAATTTAAGATTTAATTTGTTAAAGCGTCACGGCCTCGAATCTTAACAACCATCATTTTATCCAAGTTCTAAAACATATACATACGTCAAAGTCTCAACTAATGATTCAATATATAATTCGATGCATCTCAATTAAGTAATAAGATTGTCACGGACTCATCCATGATAGCCTTTCAAAAGAACATTACTCAATTAAATTGAGTATGTTGTTAACCAAATATGGAATTGCTTTACGAAATTGAATTAATCCTTGATCCTTGACTGTCACATTTGGATTTCCTAATGGATCGTAGCATGTTGTCATTAGTGCTTGCTTTTCATGTATCATTATTTTGGTCATGTATGTTGAATTAGAACAAAATAGCAGTAATATGTTTTTAAGGATATGAGAAGAAATAGAAGTAGAAACAAATATAAGAGTGAAAAATATTTTGTGCAAACTAATAGTAGAATAGTTGCATATATATACTGAATTTGATTTATTAAAACACAAAGATGCACATAAATTCAAAACAAATTGGCGTCGCCCGGACTCGAACCGGAGACCTTCAGTGTGTTAGACTGACGTGATAACCAACTACACCACGACACCAGGTGTTAAAGCAGCCAGGTCTTTCTTTGTAAGTCTTGTAAAGTTCTGTTTGTTCCTTCTTTTTTTGGGTTATGATCTCTTGCATAATTAAAAAATGATATGGAATATTCAAATAGTGGCAATAAGAATGGGTCCAATTAGGTACCAATTTTCTTTTTCCAATTTGTTAATAGTGTCATCCGTGCAATAATCTAGGAATAAAAAAACAAATGCAAGAGTGATTGTAGCCCAAGTCCAATCGATGGCGAGTTTAATTTGTTTATGAATATTGTCCAAATAATAATGATGTTCAATTCACTCTAGAGCAGAATTATACATGTGCAAATTATTTATAAACATTTACTCATTTACATAGGTGTATGTTCATCTAAACTGCTACTGTGTTATTTATTCACGGTGTTAACTGATGATCAAAGTTGTTGTATAGGCTTTTGCTAACATACATGCATGATTCTCATCAATATTATGAACTTGGCTAGCAGGGGCAATTAATCGATCCACAGACTCACAAATACAATGCACTACTCTCTTCTGATCTGTTCATATATATGTAGTCGGCCTAGCTAGACATTACGCAACATTAATATATAAATCACTATAAAGGTTTGAAATGAATGGAAATATATCCTTTCAATGTCATATACTTTGTTTGTTCTAGTTATTGCTTGCTTGTCACCTTCTTAAAAGATGGGCATAGGGGAAGAATGTTTAGAGATGCTTGTATTTGGTAGTATTATTGGTATGATGTGATACCAATACCATGGTCCTCTTGCACAAAAATCCACGAAAAGGGAACATGCATAGATCCAATCCAACGAGACATAATAAGACCAACTTGATTCTGTTATTATTTGGTTTCTTCTTCTTGGAATTAATCAAACTCATAATCAATTTTCTTTATCCCCCTCGTTGCATGGGACAGCTGCTTTGATATCTACTGTGCGTTACAACTACACATGCCTCTCTCTATATTTCAATTTTTCAATGAGTGAAACCATCAATCCATGCATCAATTGAAAATTTGAAGCTAGCCCCACCTCCTCTCACAGTCTTACATATCTTTTTATTAATGTTCATATCTATAAAGTCAAGTGTCATAGAATGAGATCTTGAATTTATGGGAAAAAGAAGAAAAAGACTCTGCAAACTGTTGTTATAGTTTTTCGTGTGTGTATCTATGTGTTATTGTTTAATGGGAATTAAAAGAACATTCAATTCAATTCAAATGCGGCCTTTAATTTCTTTAAATTAGAAGCAATTAATTAATTTTGAGTAGTTTCTAATTTAAAATTTGAATTAAATCATGATTCCGTTAGTTATGGCAAGTAATTAATTTTGAGTAGTTATGGTAATTAATTAATTTTGAGTAGTTTTCATTTAAAATTTAAATCAAATCAAAATTTTCGTCAGAATCAAATTAGGATTATTTCTCTCTCTCAATATGGTGTAAACTCTTCTCTCATTCTCTCCTTAAAGCAAAAGTCGGTACAGTGCCGCTATGGTTACCAGTCGCCGTCGGACATCGTGCCGACACTCTTCCGACTAGCACCGTCGTCCGCACAGGCCACCGTACGTAGGGAGGACGCGCATATTGTGTGAGTCGACCTCGCAGCACCGCAGCAACCCGGATATCTAGCGCCTCCATTGCAGCCGGTTTGTGCATTCTTCCTGTCGCCGGATGTTCACTTTCTCTGTGAACTTGGATGGTTATTCTTGGGTGCTTAGTTGTAGACGATGATTGCTTGTTATGATTTATACACATTCACATTGGATGTTCGTTTTTGTATGATTTTGGATGTTCACTTTCTCAGTTTTCATGAATGTTTATTCTTCGAGTAATTCAACAAGACCCATACAGCAGCGCTTGGATGATGCGAGCGCGGAGTTCGGGGCTGCAACTCATGTCGGCGACGCTGACAGTTGCAGGTCACGGATGTTCGACCACGTGAGGAGTGATGGAGGTTCTTCCGGTGAGGGTGTTGGCGCGAGAAGGCGGAGCACGACAGTTCTGGTCGGCAGGAACGGAGGCTACACGTCGCGCAGAAATAGAACGGTAGAACGCAGATTGCTGCGCACACAGCGGGACGGCGGAGAAATGGTGGTTTTCTGCGGAACAAACAATGGAATTTTTTGGAGGGTAGGTAATAGTGGGTGATGAAAGGTTAATGTGAAAGAATTTGGAGTAAATTTGGGGTAGATATTACAAAAGGTAACTAGAAATTAGGGATAGATAATGATATTTAATTTACATTATTAATATATATTGGGCCAAATAAATAGTTCATTGTCTTTTTAGCGAGACTCTTAAATTAATTATTTGAGACGAGACACAAAATTTATCTCTGGTATATATATACGATGAATGGATATTTTTTAATAATAATGAATGCTCGCTATAGGCCAGGTTTTAAAATAGTACTAGCTTAGTAATACTTATTACTATCTATATGTATATGTATGAGCACCAAATGCCTAAGCTACTTGATTATATCACACAATTATACCTGTTTGTTGTTGTGTAGAAGCATACCATTGAATGACTTGGAATATTGAAAATGAAGTCCTTTCATGTGCGTGTATATGGACCAAGCCAATAAGTACACGTTCGTTTAAATGTGCTTAATAATTGCGCGTTGTTGATATAATTAGTGTATAGTTGGAGTCAAATATTTGATTCTTATTAGTTTTAATTTCTAGCTAGTTTTTATATGAATGAATTGATGTAGTATTACTTATATATTAATTAAATTGTTTTTAATTAAAGGCTACTATAGGCTATTATATGTTATATACTCATCATCAATATAATCGGTTTCGCATAATAGAAAAATGATTGGTGATCTAAAAGGAGATCTAGATGCTAAAAGCATCAAATGAAACTATACGCACGTGGCTGTGGATGTGGCATGAACAGTGGAAACTCAGGTATAATTGACTTCACGTGAAGTTGATATCTGAGAGTTGTTAGATGATTTGACTGATTTGACTAAATTTTCATTTAACAGTTTTTTTTCAGATATCAACCTCACATGAAATCAACTTCACCTGAATTTTCACCGGCATGAATATATATTATCATATCCTTCTTTTGTTCAAGTGACTTGCCATAGGTAAAATAATAATAATAATAATAATAATAAACAGAAAAAATGTGTATATTAAATTATAATTTAAATGACATAATTTTACTTCTTCATTTAGAGATTTTAAATTTGAATTTCACTCCTAACTTTAAAAAATAAAAAATAAAGCAATAACTAACACACAATAATGAGACAAATTAGGAGTGCCCAGTGGCTGTGGGTCCATGACACAACGCAAACTGAGGATTGAGGAATGTATGTGTGGTTTTTCATTTTTATATTTTTATTTTTGGGTGAGGGAGACTACATACAGTAGCAGGTACAAACTCCTTTTAGTTTGTTCTTCTGTTCTTGCTCATATATCTTTATCAATTTAGACATCCAAGCAGCACAATCTTCTTATCAAATTCGCCCCATCCAATCATCAAATTTGTCTACACGTATTTGTTTATTCCATCCTATAATTAAACTAAGCCTATTATTTCTTCTTTACAATATGCATAGTATGATCTAACTCAAATATAATTATTTGATCACAATTTTATATATGAACATAGAGTCTACATATATATATGGGAAACGAAATTGATTCAACGGAAAGCTATACTGCATCAAATGAAACAATAAATTCGTTTATTAATATCTCTCTCTCAAGATTCGTAGAGGTTTCTGATAATATATATATATTTGCAAAGGGAACAGGTGTGACCGTGTGAGGACAGTAAATCAATGGGGATGGGGTCGGTTTCTGAAGATTCTGCATAATACAGTAGTGTTTCTATATATGTTTGGTTCTGGAATAAATGTCGAATAATTAAACTCACAAATTTCAGAATGCACGAGATCATGTATTTGTGTTTGTTTGGACTTTGGAGATTTACCCAGTTTCGCCCCCCTAGAAATTTGGACCTGAATCATGAAGCTTTATAATTAATAATAAAAATAATAATAATGAGAAATGTTAGAGACCAGCAGAATTTGTGATGTATAGCCATCAATTAGCCATCATCAATATTTTTAATGGTGTGAGATGATATTTAATAGTGTAAAATTATTCAATTTACTTTTAATGATTAAGTGCGAGCCAAATTTCAATAAAAGTGATGGCCGTAGACTTTCTCTTATTTGAATATACAGATAGTAAGATTTGATTTTCTTGGACTGTTACTAACTCCATTACCATGGTTCCGCATTTTGTGCTACACTGCATACATCATAAATATATGGATCTCAAAAGTTTAAACTAATTTTGGAGTTCACCAAAGATTGAACTCGACATTTCGAATCTAGCATTCTAATACCATACATGATACCACTCATCCAAAAAGCTTCAACTGATGGAAAAGAGTAACATTAATGATTATATCTCTAATATTCACTAAACCTCCATTGTCCATATTGTATAGATATTCTATTGGCTCCTCATACTTTCCCTAAATATATACACACAAAATTTGAGTAATAGTCTTTGAGATATTCTAGCTATAATAATCTAATAATGGAGGCATACACATGCTGAGGAATAGATATATTAAGAATGCTTTCCCTCTTAATTATATTCATGTAGTATTCTACCACATAATCAGCAAATATTTTGGCCAAAACACAATCCATAGACCATAGGGTCTTTCAAATTAAAGCACTAAAAACGCGTATTGCGATAATGGAAACGTTGTAGTATTTTTGGAAGTGATAATCCAGCAGAGCTATGTACAGATGTCAATAATTAAATTAAAATTTGCAAGGCAAGACTAATTAAGCTTAAATTGAAGGAAATTAATTGTTAACTACAACTACTTATTATACACAAGAATAATAAAAATAATGCATGGCACTTAATTCGATCTCAATAGGCTTGCGGGGACGACGGGGAATCCATGGCATGGATGGATGCATAAGGTGTGTCCGTTTCTCGTTGGACTTAAACTACTTTAACATCAAATTCAATTACAATTTCTTCTAATTGGTTTGTGAAAACAGTAATCCATTATTAAAAAAATCATTATACTCTTTTGTCGTTACATGCATGTTTATTATTTTAAATTAGCGTAACATTATTATTGTTTAACTGTGCTGTGCCTACTCCCAAAGACATATTCTAATTAGAAAATGCATGTCTACTGATGATGAGTAGTGAGCTGATGAAGAATGATCATTGGATACCAAAATAATAAGGATGTGGAAATAACACACATGATATAGATCGATTGGAATGGGAGGCTCTACAATCCAGATGCATCAAGCCAAAAGCAGTTGAGTTGTCTCATACTTTTATAACATAACACATTGTGTTCTCCTCCAATTATTATAAATTTAATTATTATATATATATCCCTATTGTTCCAATAATCAATAATCTTGCAATGTATAAGATGTAACTCCCCCGGGCCCTACTCATGCAGTTCCTGATTATTGTCAAATAGCTTGGTCCCACACACCTGATGTAGTGGTTTATCATCTAATCATACTCTATATATATATTAATTTTAGTTTCAAAATTTAAGTGGTTTAATATATATTATTCCATCAAATTAATAAATAATACAATACTCCAGTTTCAATAACAACTTAAAGGACACTTGCAAATTTTTTGCCCCTAGCATTCCCCGTTTAAATTTATAGAATATATATACTTTATTATCTAGAATAAGCTAACCTTGGTTGACCAATTAATTATATTCTATATCGATCCAACTGAATTACTCACTACTTATTTCGTTTAATTTGATTGTTAGCTTTCACGCCTAAAATATGTTCCTAGCCAATTCCAGTAGCTTGTCAAGGTCCCAAAATTTGATGATGCAATCTTAATTACTTTGAAATTTTTTTACCAATTTGTGATTGAGTTAAAATTGCACTTGTCAAAGTCTTTTTCTACTGATAACAAACTGAGTAAATTGAGTATATATAGAGCGAGCTACTAGTCCATGGACCATCGCTTTAAATATATTTTGTATAGCACGATAAAAGTTTGGTAAGAACAACAATCATATCATAATTGACAGCTTCATCAAATGTGTGAACATGTATATATATATATATATATATATATACAGTGGCAGTGCTAGCTAGCTGTATCTCTTTCTAAACCATTGATTAGATTAAATGGGGCCAGACTAATTACGTATGTAGATATCATATATATGGTCTCAAAAAACTAGCTGATGAGCTATATATAGATAACATAAATATTCTTCTTCATGTTTATATGAATGTGAATTATTCTTCAAAAAGGGGTATGAACAACATAGAATGGTCCTTGTGTTAGTTGGTTATTTAAAAATATTAGGCTTATTATGCTTGTTAGGACGGTAAATAAAGTCAACTAATCTATGTTAATTGTGCATATGGACCAAGTGGAATAAGAAGGATCCGATTGGAGATGAATGAGAAAATTTAAGGTCCTTTGAGATACAATGGTGCCGCCTATGGAATATATAGTATATGTATCAATCCTCACTCTTATTAATTATTGACCCTAATGGAAATGGAAATAGGCTTAGTTGAGATGGGAATGAAAAAGGTCAATGTTGTTGTGATGATGCCAAATTTCGATCACACATACATGAGACACGCAGGCAGTGCAGTATATATAGGGTTACTGGTGATAGACACCGAAAAAGTTATGCCGAGGAATCGGAATATACAAAAAATATCAAAGCTATATATGTAAACCTTAGTCACGTGACTGGAACTGGGCAGAGAACTAAAATAGACAATGCCATGATCTATAGATTTCCACTACAAAATGATTCCATTACCCAGAGAATTTTAATGCATAATAATTATTATTTGGTATAAACTATAATTAAAGTAGATATATATAGTATAGTTGAAGCTGGATTGGATCAATTAATAATTCTAGCTAGCGAGCCCAACAAATTAAAAGAAACATATATATTGGTCTTGGATTGGTGATGATATCGTCATGTAGTTATATATCTCATCATCAATAATGGAAGGGAGTGGACACTGCTATACTGTGTATGTGAGGTAAAATGTCTTCGTCACTCAAGCAATCCTCAGATCAGATCTATCCTTAAGTAAGTGGTTAGTTGGAAATATTCCTTTTTACAATAATTTATACATTATTCTTATTAGAAAATGTTAAAACTATTTTCTTATGAAAATCTTTACATTAAAAATATGCTTTGTTTATTTAGTTACATTTAAAAAAAAATATCTTTATAACATATATTAAAATTAAATCCTATAATTTATTATCTAATGATAAAAAAAACATCTTCACATAAAAATAATTATAAAATTTGTATGATAATATCCACCATTTTATTATTATTCACAAGCAAATTAAAATGATGGATTGATACTAAAATTAAAAAAAAAAGGGTTAATAAATTATGTGCATACATATATCACAATCATCACAAGTAGCAGAGTTAAGACAGTGCTGTGCTACAAAGTAGGAGGGGCATCCCACCAGCAAGCTTAGGCTTTATGGAAGCTAATAAGTAACGTCTTCATCGTCATGACCAAACAATTATATATCATTCAATACATACCATCATATATATTCTCAGACATGCACGTTTCCTTGCAAACCTAACGTAAATTGTATGCGTGTACATCTACCTACATATCAACAAATTAGTGTCTTGTTACGTTCTATGTGGAGGGATAGCTACTTCTTTACTTGTTATACCTGTCTTCTTAATGACATATACTTCTTTTATATTTATAACCTTAGATTCTCTTTCTCTTTCGTTAGCTGCACTTGCACTTCCCTTCTGTACCTGAAGATGCTAGCAAACTAACTGTACTATACTACAAGTTAAAAAAAAAATGACTTTTCAACATATATATGACTCACCATAATAACTTGTCATAAAATGATTACATTATTTTTTTCATTTTTCAATATTTTTAATTTTTTTTTATAATAGACTTGTTGACTTTAATTTAAATGAAAATGTGAAGATATACATACATATTAGTTCTTAGTTCTTAATTTGAGTGGTGTTAGCATTAGACTTATGAGAGTGTAGCTAGAACATGGATGGGTATAGCATTAGCAGTTCATTGGACGGTGGCTGATGAAAGGTGTCCCCACACTAATATTTTTGTGGGGTCCCCTACTCTCTCTCACACACACACACTGACAGGGGTATCACGGACGGTCCTATCACCTTACTTGCTTTGGGAAACGAGAACCCTCCCTACACACCCTCATTATTATATTATATCTACAAATAAACATCAATTATTTCACTAATACTATACATACCTACGAAAAAGGTTTTCAAATACACATATATATACATACATTATTTTACAAACCTTCCTATTTGCTACATTATCATACAACACAAATAGAGATATGGCCTAGGCATACCTTAATATTTGAAATGGATAACACGTACAATTATAACATAAAAAATCTGAGTAGATTTAATCTCAAAATCCAAATAAAATAAGATTTTTATATTTAATTTTACAGATACAGAAATGATTAAAGAAGTCCTATATATACAAGAAAAAATTTCCGTTACAAAGACGAGAGAAATAACGTTGCATTGAAAATCTGATATATCTCTGACCCTGGATCGTCATCTGACGGTGCCTCTCTCTTTCTCTGTTGACTGATTTAATCTAATCTCTAAGCTAGCATGACAATAAGAAAGGTAGTGTTGGTCGCCGTAATTATGGCTTAATGATTCCAGAGGGCAGAGCTGATAAAGTGTGAAATAAAAGGCAAGAGCGAAGAGGCACGCAACAATATTTTGAACCTTGATTTCCTACATACACAACACAAGGAGTCAAACACACATCTACCAGCTAGTCTACTACTATGATTCACCTCTCGAGATATTCATCCGCAGCAACATCATTTTAATTTATTCACCTTTAAGAAAAGGTTTAGTACTTTAAAAGCCTTTTATTAATATTATAATAAGCAAGCAATTGGGGTTTGAGGTGTGTCAACAAAAGATATATACATATATAGAGTATACAACAATTCCCCAACATATTCAAATATTATTGTTTAGTAGGCGAAAAGGCAGCCCCTCTCAAGTCTCAAACACAAAGACACATTACTATTTCACATTAATTGTGTGTGAGAAAGAGAGAGAAATAGTGAAATACCATACTATAGCTAGTTTTATACTCGACTTCATTTCTTTATGTGCCTTGTTTGTTGTTTGACACCTTAATTATTTATATACACATAGGCATAGACATACATGAGAAAGTATGAATTGCGAGTACAGGGGTGGGCCAGGAAGATATATGGGTGTCAGCGTCTTTGAGGATATATAGCAGTGATGAGAAAGAGAGAAGCATCCAAAATTAAAATCGAGTGTTCACTTATTAGGTTCCGATCCCTGAAGCTGAAATGATGAACCCTAACCCTAATAATAAAGGGAGTGAAGAAGGAGGAGTAATCCAGAAGAAAAAGAGAAACCATCCAGGAACACCAGACCCGGAAGCGGAGGTAATAGCGCTGTCGCCCAAGACGCTAATGGCCACAAACAGGTTCATATGCGAGATATGCAACAAAGGGTTCCAGAGGGACCAGAACCTTCAGCTGCACAGGAGGGGACACAACCTGCCATGGAAGCTGAGGCAGAGATCCAACAAGGGCTCCAAGAAGTACGCCGTCCAATCCGATTGGAAGGCTCACAGCAAGACCTGCGGCACTCGCGAGTACAAATGTGATTGCGGCACCCTCTTCTCCAGGAAGGATAGCTTCATCACCCACAGAGCTTTCTGCGATGCTTTGGCTCTCGAGACCTCCTCCCTTCTCCTTCCCCCCTCCACTACAAATCTCAATTTCCACACCCAACAACCACCTCCTCCTCCTTCTCATGCCCTCATTCCTCCTCTTCATTTCAATCACTCCCCTAACTTATCCCTATGGCTCAACCATCATCAACAACACGCCACTTCCTCTCATGATAATAATAGTAATCTTGTCGGACTCTATCATCACAATGCGTCTTCTTCCTTGCCTTTACCTGACATTGTGCAAATGAATAACTTCACCCACAATAGTAATAGTGCAAACCACCTTTCACTCTCTTCCTCCTCACTACCTGCTATTGGAAAATCATCAGATAACTTGGCTTCTATTTATACTTCTGACGGTCAAAGCACCACCACCGATAACAATAACAACCAATTATCTCCCATGTCAGCAACCGCACTTCTTCAGAAAGCAGCTCAGATGGGTTCCACAAGATCAACCACCACTCCTTCCATTTTCAGTGCTACTTTTGGGGTAATGACCTCATCATCATCTAATAATTCAAACCATGCTCATGCTGGGGATTTTGCTTCAACTAGTAGCTTCACCTCATTCACGCATTCTTCCAACACTTATGATCAGCTAGTTATGCAAACTGCAGCACAAAATAGTACCACGGATCCTGCGGGGAACTTGAAGCTCCCTCATCATGCCGGTTCAAACTCAGCGTCGATGGAACATAACTTGACGAGAGATTTTCTCGGGGTCAGCGGTGCTGGTGAAGGACCCGCTGGCCTTCATCAGTTCCTACCACAAGAGCTTGCAAAGTTTGCTTCTTCCATGGGGCTCACCCAATTCACTACCAATTAGTGAATTGTTTTTTATTTTGCGGCAACTATCATCAATTTCATGTTATATCATGGTTAGAAATGTTTCTTCTGATCTTCAACATGTAGAATATGTGGACATAAGAGTAAGGTGAATATAAGTAAGATACAAAGTTTTAGTCCTACAGTTCTATATCTTCATTTTAAAATGCTTTGTAACATTTTCTCTACTAGTTTATTTATATATATTATTCCACTCTCATGTCTATATTCCGTTAATGTTCAAATAGCAAAGCCATGATAACTTACATATCTTCCTTTTGGAGTAGAATTATTTAGAAATTGAGCTAGCTGAGGTTCATGAAGCATAATATAATGATGGGTAGGAACTAGGAAGAGAAGACCAAATATAGACTCCTCACAGTGTAACCTATTAATTGTAGTAGGGACTAGGGAGTAGGGACCACTACTATATGCATGTCTCTCTAACGAGATGACTAAATTAAAGGGAATAGGGAACACCCCTCAAATCATGCATATGCTTTTTTATTTTTTTTTCCAAACTCTTGTTTTATCTTCTGTCTAAACTTGTTGGGAGAAGTAGTGGAGGGAAACAATATTTTTTTAAAATGAAAAGAAATTGATTTTATAAGCACATTGAGATAGTATATTATTCTATTTCTGGTTAATTTTTATGTGAAACGCCAAAAACACATGTTACGTACTACATACTATTCTCGTGTTGACCGTCAAAATTCAAATCCTTTTCTACTGGCATGGCGGGGTTAATCGGAAGAAAGAAGAAAAGAAATAGTATATTATTACAGTACGTAGCTGGTTGAAACCTTATCACAATCTGATTCCTTTGGATATGTCTTGCCAACTTTTCTGTTAATAATTCAGTGGTGTTTTCAGGTGATGTGGTCTTTTCATCACCAATTCTGGTAGATGAAAAATTATTCCACCATACGACAAATTATAGATATACAAATTTTTTAGATATTCCCCGAGTATAGTACTTTAGTATATAGATCACCTTTGTCCTATTACACAAGCAGCAGGTTAAGGGTATTGTATATATATATATAAGTTGATAAATATTAAGATTTAGAAACTTTTGAATGTATATTTATTATTTTTCTGGGGTAAGGTATAACTCGTCCTACTGAAGAATTGAGCTTGTTTTTGCTTTAGATGGAAAAAGTTGGTGAAAATATCTACAAAAGTACTCTAACCTTCAAATTAATAAAAAGAGAAGATGAATATGATGTTACTTAAAGTAAGTAACATATTTTTTACAGAATTTGGTATTTATAGAATGTTACTTTTTTAGAGAAGTTAAAATATTTACTTATTTTTTGATATCTTAATTTATTTTTGACCAGATTATTATCAAGATTTTTTCTAACTAAAAATAAATCACGTTTATTATTGTGTTTGAATTTCGATTTATAGACATAATTACACTGAATTATAACTAGCAGATCACTTATTATTATTCATTATGCATTTAAATTAAGCATTATTTGTGGTAGATAGGAAGTGAAGAAAGACACAGAAGAGTATGTACTTGTTAAGTTACTAGCTTGGGAGAATCTACAATGTAGGTGCCAGACTGGCTTTTAAATGGTACATACACCCTGATTCTCTCGTAACGATGGCAAGGCCAAGGACACGATTGAAACAGTGAAAGTAATTCCTTTAATTTGATTTTGATTTGTCAAGTGTCATCAACTACACCGTGCTAGTAGTAGTTGAAGCTAATAATAAGCTAACTGAAAATCATATTTTAATTATTCCTAGTATAATTACCACTAGACCTTGTTAGTTGAAAATCAAGGTCAGCTGAATTCGTGGTCAAAGCGATTGAATTTGACGCTACTGCTTCTTTGCTTTGACAGTTCGTGGTTACTATCGTCTAATGCTTGTAGCTCTCTGCATACACAGTAACTATAAAGTGTGTGTCTGAGTCTTTCCAATTTGGATTGAATAGTCCCGAAAACGATGCAAATACCAGTAAATCATTACTGATTGATGTTATGCATATCTATCTACACTACACACTGACCACCATAACTACTAGCTGTTTAGATTATCATAACCAAATAATAAGAAATAAAACTCTTCTATTTTTGTAACAACAATAATAGTAATAATAGTTTGAACAGAAGAATGGTAAATTAAAACTCGATAAAATAAGTAGTCATGGGGATGTAGCTCAGATGGTAGAGCGCTCGCTTAGCATGCGAGAGGTACGGGGATCGATACCCCGCATCTCCAATTTTATTCATGTTTTCTATACTGATGATGCGACTTCTTCATTTTGAGTCAAAAACAAAATTCATACAATCAACACTTGAAAGTGCATAAACAATATTAGTTCAAGATTGTTATTAACGTTATATATCTTCTCAACAAATTGCCTTGATCGATTTATTGAATTATTAATTTTTCATTTTTGAGCAGAATGTTACAAGTCAGACTTGTAGTCTTTGTTTCAAATGCAATTATCATTATTCTTGTATTGTCAATAATATCATTAATCGAAATTTCATTTTGTAAGTCATTGATTTACTTATTGCTTTCCAGCACCAATCACTTTGCCAAATTCACCATACTAAATCCAAATGAACAAAACAAGGGGGAAAAAAAAAAGAATACAGTAGTAACTATTTACAAAACACAAGTATAAACAAAGAATAACAATTTCACTAAATCAAAACGTAAACATTTAACTAGTGATGGCAAAGTCACAATAACATACCATATCACCTTAGCTGAAATTCTTGATGTGAATTACCAACTACGTGTTCAGCTGAGGTTTTGCGAAGCTATTTGAATGAGTTACAGCAGTAATAGCAGATTTTGACTTTTCTCGTGAAGATCCCAAAGCATCTAGGAAGAACTTCTTGTTAGGGATAATACCATCTCTATCCATATGCCTTAGCAATTTATCCACAAGCTCCTTCAAGTTGGCTTTAGTGTAAACCCTAAGAAGCTTATATGTTGAAGCATCAGGAAATACTTGAAAAGCAATTGCCCTCTCCAACAGAGAATCTGCTTCCAATGGTAAACCATTTATGCGGTAAACATCAAGCATAACACTTAGGGTTGATGCTTTTATTTGAGATTTTGACTCAATTAGCCCTTCAAATAAATCTCTAGCTTTGGAAATGCAATCACAGTATCCATATATGTAGATGAGACTTTTGTACCATGTCAGTCATTTTTTCTGAAAACATTTTCTGCTTTCTCCTTCAATCGTGCCTTGCCATAGTTCAGAATTATGGAATTAAACGTAGGCAGTGTTGGTTTCTCCTTGGACCTCAACAAACTCTTGAATACTTGTTCCATCTTATCGAATTCCTGCTTCTTCCCGTATGCATTGATGAGCAAATTAAAGGTAGTCAAGTCAGGGCTTACGCTTATGGCTTTTCAATCGAGCAAGTACTGATTCCATTTCGCGGATCATTCCATTCTTTCGAAAAGCATCCATGACACCAATAGACGTGTAATGATACTCTCATCAAGATCCTCGAACAAAGAATTCACCTGATCGCGATAAGAGCATTATACACACAAGTAGGCATAAAGCATTTATCACCAGCCCTATGTTTGACGGTCTTGCGTGAGTCTTGCGTTCATGAGCCAATAAAATTATCCACTTGTTGAAGGACTACCTATTATACAATCTGCTGGAAATTAATCATATTTCATAGAGAAATTAATAGATACATGTAACGTATGTGTATAACTGTATATAGTATGGAAGAGTGACATAGATTGAACTAAGAGAGGTAAATAACAGAGAGAGAGATGAATGAGCGCATCAGTGCAGAGCAGCACTAGTACATGTATCTTTCTCCATATTGCAAATCTTTCAAAACAACGAATCAAGCATTGCCAAAACGAGAAAATGTGAATTCAATCTTGACACTCCAAATGAACGATTGAATCTGAACATTAATAACTAATAAGCATTTAACTGAAATAAGCATTTTGCGGTTAATCTTGAAACAAAAAACACAACAAAATGAAGTCAATTAAAAAAAAAAAAAAAGAA
>NC_029773.3:93600671-93601161 GCF_000817695.3 Arachis duranensis | reverse complement strand
AAGTTGAACGTGTATTTCATAGATTCATGATGATGAACACAAACTGAGGCTGCAAGCAATGAACCAATTATCTAATTCTAATCAATAATAACTAATTACATCAAGTTAAGCAAATTATCTAAACCTACATCAAAATTTAAAATTGAAAAAACACTCAGTATAATAAGTTTATAGAATAAAAACTGAAAAAAAAAAACTCAACTCAGTGAAGAGTGAAGTCAGTGAACTCACCCACACTGCAGAAGCAGAAGCAAGAAGACGGTGACGGAGGAACGAGGATGTATCATGAGCAGAGGAAGAAGACGCATAGAGGAAGTAGAGGCAAACTAAGACAAGCGGTGCGGGGACGAGGCATAGGAGCCAACGGTGACGGCAAGCAGGCGAGAGAGATAGAGAGAGAGCTTCGAAGAGGAGCAAAGCAGAGATTGCAGAGGAGGCAAGGCGAGGCACGAGACGGAGCCAAGCGGCGGGGACCACAGAGACGGAGGAG
>NC_029773.3:93576314-93600657 GCF_000817695.3 Arachis duranensis | reverse complement strand
CGTGGCGCGGGGAAGAGGCAGTTAATCCGGCGGGAGAGTGGCGAACGATGACCTCCGTGGTTGGCTAGCGTGGTGAGCCGTGAGCGTGCAGTGAGTGAGGTAGAGAGTGAGTGGCTGAGCTAAGGAGAAAGACAGAGGTTGGGGTTGGGGATTAGTCACCAGAGGAGACAGTTCATAGCCCATACTTTGACCAAGACAATGCAAAATGTCTTTTATCTTCTTTTATTTTTTTAAAAAAATTAAATTATTTTCTTATATTTTTAAATTTTCTTCACTCTTCGATCTCCCCAAAGCAAATAGTGTTTGTTGTTTTTCAGACAAATAACGGGAATTTCAATTCCTAATGAACAAGATCGTTGGGTCAGGGTGGCACACAGCAACTCCATTCATATTACTCATCAGGTAACTCCATCGGAACTCGAAACTGATGAGCTTATAGTTCCCCTTCGACGAGAGACCTTGTTAGCTACCAGCCTCAAGGAGAAGCGTTTTATGCATCCTTTCAGAGACATTCACTTTAGAGGATTAGCATCTTTCTTGCAAACCAATGTCATTACTTGTCTATTCCTATATGTACCATGAACAAGTACGTATCGATTCAGTGTATGAAGCCAAAGTAAGTACAAATAAACACTTCTCATGTAACATGGCAAAAACAAACACAACTAAAGTATAATGTGCTCAAATTTCTATACAATATGTACTCTATATACTACATTAGACATAAACACCTTGCTGGTGCATCCTTCAAGAGAATTATCCGAGTGGGAGCACATTTAGCTGGTTCACATGCATAAGAGGGGAATCTCTCAAATTACTTTCAGGAGCCTCAGATTGATCAGGTGCCACTGCCTCCTCTTGATTCAACTGACCAAGACTTATTCTCCTCCAATTTGATATCTCAGCAAGAACAGAAGCTACAAACATCACAGCCCCAAAGCCAGTAAATGTGGCAAGCAAAATAGCTAGAACAGCTTGCATATGAACCTGCCATCCCAAATAAATGTATCAAATTACTCGGAAACAAAAAACAGAAGTATCGAATTACCTTATATTAGAAGAAGATTGCATCATGCAATTTCTGGTTTTTTAAAAACAATGCCTCTATATATTTCTTTTACTGTAAACATGTTTGTAAAACGGATTTCTTACCAATGAATAGAAAAGGTGTCCACTGACAACCACCAGAACAAACTGCACAGTTGCATAAACCCAAACATGATTTCTCCTCACTAACAACAAATTTTGGAGGAATCAGTGTAGTGGTAACAAAGGCAAAAATTCAGGTGAAGAAGTGTTACCTAAAGGTACAATAAGCCCTACCCATTGTTGTAGATGTCATGCTACCAAGAAGACCAAGTATACAAGAAAATGGAAGAGACATGGCAACAGCACCAGAGCCCATACTTGAAACCTGTCACCAATCAATAACATTAGGATTCATGTGTGGCTCATAGGGAACCATCATCCAAGACCAAGAATAGTTAGTAGTTACACTCACAAGAAGCTGCTCAAGAAAACAAAAGTAAGCCAGCATGTTGACAACTACAAGAATGGGAGCATCCTGCCAAACCCTGAAAATTCTTTGCATTAACTCTGTTGTCACATGTTGGAAAAAATAAAGAGAAGCAAAGCAATAATTTACCCTTGCCTTGTTTGAGAAATCTCAGCATGCTGCCCTCTAGGTGCAGTTTGAAGCCGCAAGAGAGTCACAGGTAAGTTCTTAACTTCTTGCTTGCAAACATCACATGTTCTGTTTCCTTTAATGCTAAACCATTTAACTGCACATTGTTGGTGAGCCAGTGAAAGTTCACCTTTGCAACTACACTCCAATTTAAGAGTATCATCAGCACCTTCCCCCAATTCAACCATACAAATTCTACAAACAGCTTCTTCTTCGGGAATATCTTCACCACCATCCTCATTCTCAACTGAATAGGAACCCTCACATTAACAAGTTGGTTAGTAGAATTCAATAAACATGGAGCAGTTCCTGATTGTTTGGTCATGAATAATAAGAGATTGTATATAGTGTGTACAGAAGGTGAATTTCATTTTCGAAAAGGTTTATTATAATACAAACATGTGAGGAAAGTGTTGGTATGTTACCACTATCACCAGATGGAGATGTCGCTGATGTTGGTGTGGTTGGAATTATACGAAACATTCCACCTACACTTGTGCTCCCTGCCTTGTTAAGTATTGGAACTGAACGAGAACGATGCATTGGTAATTGGATCCCTTTATCCTGCAAAATAAGGATCAGATAAGAATCCAATGGTGGAGAAGTGTGCAAGCACATGTAGCACAAGTCTACTGCAAAAGCTGCAAAGGTAGTTACAATTGAAGCTAGATAAGCAGCATTTCCTCCATGTGTGGACCCTGGATTAGAGTGAGCAATCGGTGTTACAGGCAAGGATGCCGTGTTCTTCCCTCTAGGGGTGATCAACTTTGTAAGTGAAAATGTCCTCGGAAGAAGAGGCTTCTTTGGTGCCACCTTTGGTGAACCTTCGAGTGCAAGAAAAGCAGCATTTTCGATCTGCTGTGAGCTTGTGCTCCTGATTTTTAAAGTGAGTTTGGGAAATAAAGTTTTCATAGTTGATCTATTCCTTGATGCTGAAGGGCTTGGACATGGTGAAAAGGCCACTTTTCTTGGAGGAGGAGTTAGAGGCATGTTTATCCTCACAAAATCTTCATCCACAGTGCTTGTTGTTGGAATCTCCAAGATGAGGCTTTTCCTAGTCCCATGTCGTCTATTTGAGAGTTCCTCAGTTATTTCAGATGATTCTGGACCCTAGAAGGTAGAAGCAAAAGAAAAACTTGCTAAGGAATATGTAAGACTTATTCACCAAAATGGAGGAGGTTATGATCAATGAAATGGCAGATGAATCAAACAACAATCATAAGAAAGCCAAGAAGGAGTACCTTTTCGATTGTGTCGTCATCAGCTCTGTTATCCTCTCTGTCTTCAGGAGCTTCAGTCTCCATAATGCAATAATTTAATACAACAAAAGCAACTAGTGCTTATTATGGTCCTGACGGGAATAATAACAATAAGACCTTCTTGTTCCTTTGATCATGAGAGATAGAAGGAAGAATCACAAACTGGATATAGTAAAGCGTGGAGAAGAGTGGCACCATGGAGATGCTATGACCTTCAACTACACATCTTTCATATTATTATTTTTTCCTTCTTAATTTAAAATATATATCATATCATATACTTGGTATATGGTATTCAGCGGCTTCAACATCACTCTTATGTATTACCTTTTCTTTTTAATTATTGTTTTCGGTTGGAACCTGGAACCTAAATTAAGAAACAGAGAATAAGAGAATGCACTACCTGCCGTATACTTAGTCAACTTTCAAATATTTGTATATTAGCGGCGGGTATCACTGTATTCTACCTCACAAAACAAGGTTTTTAAAATATATTATCAATAATTATTTCCACCACAGCAATTAACATGATTCGGAATGATCAATGGATTATTTAATAAGGGTGATTTGCTAATTATTGTTTCCATCTCAATTTTCTATTAATCCTCCTATATATTGTTTGCTAGTTGACTAATTGTTTTTCAATAAGGACGTGTTAACCTCTCTTTCTCTAGATCTACATCTAATGTAGTTATTTAAAAGGGAGGCATTGGTACGAAATTTGTACTCCATAGATAATTATATATAACATTTTTTATTACGATATTTTTATAATTCAATTAATTAAGGGGTGAAATTTTAAGGGTCATAATCTTGTTTTAGCCTATTAGGTGGAAGACGTGATCTAGGTGATATCTATCCAAGTGGGGACATTTTCGTGCAAATTGTGTGTGTGGACTAACCACAATTACAACTTACAAGACCATAGTCATTTAATTTTGACTATTATTTGAGTGGCATGAGTTATCACAAATTCAGATCTTTCAAAACTTCTTCATGAAACATGCCACTAAATCCATATTCATGTTTGCACATTATTTTTATATATTTTAGTAGTATTATTATTTCCTTTCAAACATACATAAACTATGTTATATCTTAGCTTCCTCTCTCTTCCAAACAGATAGAAAGGTGTATATTATAATCATAGTCATAACTCATAACAATATAAACATTTTAGTGTGCAAACATCATCATCCTATTGCTCTAGGCCTCTACTCATGGCCCCCTAATCATTAGAAAATGTTATATCAACGTTGACTTAGTTGTAATACCTGATCTCCGAAGAACGTTTTAGCAATTTGCTGACAAGTCACAACAAAACGAACCGCATCAGCATGTTTATTTGTTCACAATTATATACTCTATACGTTGTATAGAGAAAAACTTTAAATTTCAAATAAAACTATAATATAAGTGTATACTTACGTGGATATATATGCTGGAACCAGGTACTAGACAAATATTCAAATGATGAAAATAAATTCTTTTGTGAGGAGAAAATTTTAAAAAATATTATCAAAATACGTTTACCTTTTTCTTAAAATTCAATGCTATTATCTTCTCATATCATACTTAAATAATTTATATTTGTTGAGATTTATAATATGTCTAATTTCGTAATCAAACAATTTTCAGTTGAATTAATAATAATTCCATACGCCACAGCTTCGATATGTCAAAATGTCAATGATTCGTTGGTAGCTTATATTATGCTTATTGGATTATGCATCTTGTGCAGAGATGTTCCTATTTTGGAGGGTCAACGAGATGGTACTAACAACTTAGGAAACAATTAACCCCCGACCAAAAGAAAAGGACAGAAAACAATAACCCATGATAAAATCCAATTTGCATTTGATCTTGCCACTTGATCTCGTTTGAGATGATGAATTTGTCTTCATGCTGACCGAAATCCTTTTAGCTTATTTTTCTTTATATTAATTTCGATACATACGAATGTAAAGATATTGAATAAAATTTTACATCTAAGTTATTATAACTCTAAGTCCAATTAAACTAAATATTTTAAATATATATGCATACGTTTTAATGTTATTGTTTTTTTTTCTTTATCTTCTTTTTTAAATTTACACATACAGATTCTTCTTCTCTTCTTCTAATTTATTTTTCTCTATATTAATTTCAATAGATACGAATGTAAAATATTGAATAAAGCTCTACATCTTGCCGTCGCTTCATCTTTTTCTTTGATGCTACGTTGTCGTCTTTTTCTTTTTTCTTTTCGTTATTATCATTACTAACAACACTAACATTTTGCTAACATTTTTATTGGTTCTGATTTTCTTTGGTGTCATCATTAAATAATTTTGATTCATTTTTTAGTTTATTTAAGGTTCATTTAGATCTAGAAATAAATTCGATGTGTTTTTGTTGATGATTAAATCTTTTTTACTACTTGTTCAAATTTGAACTTATTTCGATTTATTTGTCAATTAGTTGAGGTTCACTTGATACTATTGATAAGTATTGACCAAATTTTTTATTCCTTAAGTAATTTCGGTTCCTTGTGTTTTTGTTGATGATTGAGTTTTTTTACTGCTTGTTCAAATCTGAACTAATTTCAGTTCATTTGTGTGTTAATTGAGATTCACTTTATGCTGTGGATAAGTATTGACCAAATTTTTTAACAACGAAGAATAAAATTATTCATTATCACTTTATTCAATTGCATTAGATTCTATTTTATTCCATTCAATTTATCTTGAAATCCATCCCAACTTTTGGGACAAATAGTTCATCGACAATACACTTGGATTACAAATGAACCGAAATATTATTATACAACACCATTGTATAATAAGAAATGAACTAAAAATTATGCATCCTGTAAACTCAAAAACTCCTTTAAATTCAGTGCATTTTTGAGTTAATTGTGTCGCAATCACTATGTAATTTCGGTGCATTTGGTTTTCTTGTCCTACACAATTCAAAACTCTTCTTCCTCCTTCTCATCATCTTTTGTTTCGTCTTCTTCTCCTTTTTCATATATTTTTCTTCGTCGTCTTCTTCTTATTTCATTTTTTCAAAATTCTTCTTAATTTATTCTTTTGAGAGAAATAAAACCAACAAAAATAGAAGAAAATATCAAACAAAAAAAAGAATAAATTACCACAATAACATAAAAAAAAAGAAGGAGAAGAAAAAATAAAAACAAAATGCAGCAATAACATCACCAATAGAAGAAGGAGGAAGAGGCGCACGAAGAACAAACACAAAGTGAAGCGGAGTTTCGTTTGCGTTAGTGAAGCACGTGTGTACACGCTACGTATAATAAAAAGAGTTTTTATTGGGTTTAGGCCAATTTGATTAAACTTAATTGCCAAAATTACTTAAATATATAACTACTCTCAAAAACATTTTATATTAATCATATAATTAACATATTCTGCTGAGTTAAATATATATCATTTTTAAGCTAAAGTATTTAGTTATCACTATTCCTAGAATTTATCACTAAGATGCTACTTTTTTAAAACATATTTTTATCAATGTGTGATCATTTTAATATGGTAAGATTATTGTATATAGTATTACGTGAATACTGAATACACACTAAATAGAGCTACGGTAATTAAATAATGACAAAATGGTAACATATTGATAATATGTTTTAAAAGTTTTTTTTTTTGCCCATGTTTTAAAAGATTCAAAAACATACTCCTGGTTAACAGTGGATGAACAAGAAAAGAATAATTTGGGCTAACAGAGTAGGCCCAGTATATTAAACCCATATTAGTCCAATCGTTTCAACTACCAAGTTCTTCAATCATGAGTCATGGCAAAAAATAAAAAAATGGGTATTTGTATACACGTATGTTAATTCCTTGAGAAGATGAAGATAAGTTTAAATAGTTTACTTTAACATGCTTAATCAAAGTAGTTGAGATCATTATGCTCTATGGTAATGAGCTCAATGATGCTATTCTAAAGCGAGTTTATTAAATTATCATGAGAATAAAGCTAAGGTTTGGTTGAAAGCATGATGCAGTGGTGAAGCTTTCTTGTACATTATGGTGTTCCCGACACTAGAAAGTGCAAAGTCCAGGTTGTCCAGGGTTGCCTAAGATGCAGAGTCCAAAGTGTCGCATATTATATTGATGCTGTGTGTACGGTGTTAATATATAATTAATCGCATATATTACAAATGCATCAAAAGAATCGATAAAGATAATGATGGGATTTTTATTGAATAAAGCCATAATGTTAAAGAAGCTTAAATAGGACACATGTTGTATGCTTATATTATACATACATATGGATTCTTCCAAGGCCTTCTTCTCCCACTCTTCCTTCAAAGCATCCATAGCCAAGACACTCTTCTTCCGTGCACTCTTCCTTGCCTCTGCTATCTCCTTGCTTTCCTTGCTCCGATTCCTTCCTACTCTCCACTTCCTCTCAGCCTCACTCGCCCCTGAAACACACCTTCAGTGTCTCAACCAAAACACTTCTGGCTCTTACTTGTTCCAGAGCAGGGTCTACAACTCCTTCTGGGACTCCTTCAACTGCATCAACCATGCCAACTTCACTACCTCTGCTGTCAATCACCTATTGCGTAACCACTTCTTGAACCGTAAAGCTACCTCCCTCTGCGTTGGACAACCCTCACCAATGCCTGCTGTCTCTGCAATGCGACAACTTGGCTTCACTAGTGTCACCGCTGTCTCCCTAAGCCACAACACACTCTTGTCTCAGCTTCACTATCAGGACTCTTCCTTTGACTTCGTCTTCACCAAGGATGTGGACAAGGTTTCTGTGCCTGCATTGCTGCTGCTTGAGGTGGAGCGGGTCCTCAAGCCTGGGGGAATTGGCGCACTGCTTATACGTCCCAATCATGCTCCTTCTTCCTCAGTTTCATCCATGTTGAGATCTTCAAGTGTTGTGGATGTCACTCTTGTAAACGGCATTACCCTTGTGGTTTTCAAGAAAAGAAGCTCTTCTGCATTTGTCTTCAATCACCACCTTCAAGGAGACTGTCCAAGTTTGAACTCCACCAAGCCTCTTATAGAGCTCATGGAGCCTCTTGCTGATGAGGAAACATCTCAAGAGCATGAGAAAAGAATCTCATACTTGCCTAAGTTTGTGAACATGTCTAATAGGAAGAGATTGGTGTACATTGACATTGGAGTTGGTGGGGTGCCTAACAATGTTACTAATTGGTTCTTTCCATCTTACCCCATTGATTTTAGAGATTTCAATGTATACTTTGTTCACTACAATACTTCCATCTTGTTGTCTCATGTGAAAAGGCCTGGCATAACCTTTGTTTATCATCCGGGGTTGTCCTCGTCCTCCAAGGGTGAAGAGTTTGACTTCCATGCATGGTTCAAAGAGACAGTGCAGCAGGCTGATTTTGTGGTGTTGAAGATGAATGCAGGGAATGTTGAAATGAAGTTTCTAAGGGATATGTTTGAAAGTGGAGCCATATGCTTTGTTAATGAATTGTTTCTCAGCTGCTCAGAAAACACGGAAGAAAAAGGTTGCATGGATATTTACAAGGGACTCAGAGATAGTGGTGTCTATGTTCATCAATGGTGGGAAGCAGATGAGTTGCATCAAGGGTCTAACAAGGTGGTTGATGTTCGGTAATTATTGAGTTTTCAGATTCTTGTGTTCATGGTTTATTTGATTAGAGAAAGAACTATTTAGTGTTGTTGCTGTTGTGTACTACTTTATCTAATGTTATGACTTATGCATATCCACGTTAATTTATAAATGGTTTGTGTAACTTACTTGGGTTTTGATGGAAAGTGTAAATTTCCTGTATCATGAAATGCGAATAATTCCTGGTACAAATTAATGAAGGTTACTAATCTATTGAAATGCTTATAAATGTTAGGTATTGATGATACTTGTGTAATTTGTGACGAATCAATTTTGACAATAAAATATCGCTATTTACTTTACTCTTCCACTTTGGATATTGTGGTCATTATGGAGCATGATGAAGCTATTTAGTATTTACCGACAAGGATGTGATGTAGTCATAAAAGTAGAGAAAACTTAGATTCGAAACAAAGGCTAACTACATTCGAAAAGGGATTAGTCTCCTGAGAAGCAAAAAATAAATGAAATTATAGATACATACATATAACAAAATGATGTCATCCAAAGAAATGAGAAAAGCATTCAATTATATTTTAGAAGGGAAGCCAAAATCAAATAAGCATGGTGGAGGCATTAGCTTACAAACTCAGGTGCAATGCCAGCCGCTTGACCATGTCACAGAATATGTCATAAATAGATTCCTTTTTTAGAATTTTTTTACCCCCTTTTTGGGGTGATTATTGGGAAAAACCCAGAAAGTAAGGCAAACTATCAAGTATATATATATAACACAATTTGGAGTTTGGACTGTACAGGAAGCTTGAGTCAACTATCACTGTCTTCTTCATCTTCTTCACTCCTGAGGTTCGGCTTCTGCCCCAACCTTGATCTCCAGAAGCCTCTCAACTGGCTGTCTGCAGATTGGACACCTATTTGTCTGGAACCTCAAAACCTTCGCACATCCACTACACATGCACTACAACAAGGGAAGATTGACCACAGTTGAAATATTGAGGAAAGACAAAACAACTCTGGGGTGGAAATTTTCATGATGAGCTCCATGAGTATGCAAAACATCAATGAAATATATATATCACTTTGTAACTTGATACCCATGATATGATATCAAGGACTTTACACATGGAGCTCATCCATGGAAATTGCGTCCCGTTTTCCCCCAAACCGAGCATACACGTAGAGTTGATGAAATTTGCCAACAACATCATATATCACTTCGTAGTAGCTTGATGCTCATGGAATGATATCCATGACTACCACTGGCATCATTCTAGTAATGAAATGATCAAGAGAAAAATTAATCCAAAAAGGGGAGACAGTGAATACCATGTGACGGCAAGGAAGGACAGTCGTATCCCTGGGCTCTGACAGACAAATAACACATTCTTTTCCTGGGTCATTTCCATCCACTTCACTCTCCACTGAATTTCCAATGCCATATATCTCCTGCAGCTCATACCTCAATCCATTCACCCACAAGATCTGCTTGACAACCTTCACCTGGAATTCCCCTTTCTCCTTCTCAAACACTGCTTTTGTTATCTGCGAGTTTGTAATACCTGTTACTGGAGTTTCATTAGGTCCGTCATTTGGAGTTTCATTAGATCCTTCATTTCGAGTTTCATTTGATCCATGCTTTGGAGTCTCATTTGATCCGTCATGATCGCCCAACATTGCATCTGCCTTAACTACTAGAGGATAGATATCCATCTCTCCCACTTTCAATAACTCGGACTCCTCAAATTGCAAAAAATCAATACCAGTTCCAGCTGGCTGCCTAAACTTCTGGCCAAGACCTTGCTGGAAATGTACAGTCACAGGTGGAAGAGAATCTTCCTTCATTGGAGTAAGGATGCAGCCTTCACCTTCTTTTGCAAAGAAAAGTATAGTAATGCTGTTTTATACAGACAAAAGGAAACACAAACTAATAAATAACGATAGCAGAAAATATTCAGATCTATAATCTTGAAAGATTGAAGTTGGTTATATGATTGAAGGCATAGGTAAGTGACCTTTCAATCACATTACATAATATACAGTAAATATACTTAACAAATGTTGATATTATAAGTGAAAGGGTCAAGCACTGAACAGGAATAACTGAGAAGGATGCAAAAAACAATTATAGGATGAGAACAGCATTCTTGAAAACCTAAAGGAAATTCTCAAACAGATGAAAACTTTATTATATTGCCTAATGCCTAGTCTGGGACCAGATTAAAAAATATATCCAAAAAAAAAAGAAAACAAAGTAAGAGCACACAGGGTAGAATTTATAAGCAATGTTGATTATCAAATGAAGATAATCTTCATGTTTGCAATCTTTAGCAGCAACTCACGTTTTTCCCCAATTGCAAAGGATATTGAACCCTAGCAAGTAGCAACATAAATATTTTAGTAGTTTTAGAAAATATAATTAAAAAATAAGCTATAACCAAACTATTAAGCTGTCTACAATCATCAACTTATCGCGCATTCGTGTAGATGCAGACTCATATATATGATCATATCAATATTTACATTTGAAGAATGCTGTTTCAACACACCGTTATAGCTTAGATAGAGCAAAATGTTGTGTCCACAATAGCAACCCACATTACTCCACATTGGTAAATGGATGTTCTCAATTCTCATTACAATTCGCAAATCAAGTTAACCATCATTCTAATTCAAAAGGGTTGAGCTGATAAGATTAACATCTATCAATTGAAGATAAATAAATTAGTCCATTCAAGCCATTTACCATATTAACACTAACAAGCAAGGTGAGTTGATAAAATCCAGTATAAGCTCAACAATCATGATCTTGCACTATCTTACAACATCAATGATCATTGTAAACATCATATCATATCACAAACATCACCACGAACAACAACCACCAAACCTTGTCCAACTTAATCAATTAAGCTTCATAAAAATCAAGCAATGCCATAATATCCATTCATAGAACATGACTACATACCAACCATTGACATCTATATTTTTCCCCTAAAACAAACATACCTCCCAGAAACGGTGGCGTCAAATGTGAATGAAACAAGGAACTTCCCAGGGTTCTCTTCATCAGCTTCAATCCTCAAAGTTTCCTTCTTGATGTTCACATCATTTTTTATAGTAACCGCCTTCTGGTGCTCCACATACGGCGTCGGAGGCATAGGCGCTGCCGGCGGAGGATACCGCCCCCACATCGGCTCCACCGCCGCGGGCCGGTGGTGGTGGTCATAGGGTGCCGGCAAAGGCACCGGCGGCGGATAATAACCGGGATAGTTATGATATGGAGTCGCAGCAGCAGGGTACACGAACCGATTGGCTGTGATTTCCGGCTGTGGCGTCACCGGCGGCGGAGGAGGAGGTGGAGGATGGATCCTCCGTCCACTTCCGCCACCGCCACCACCGTGTCTTCTGCGGTTGCTGGCACTACTACTTCCTATGTTACCCATATGATCACTCTCAAAAACCCTTTCCCCGTTTTTCTTCTGCTAGAGCTACCAATTGAAACTTCGGAGCTGAATTGGAAGAAAAATGAGGTTGGATTGGAAGAATTGAGGGTTAAACTTATTGGGTATTTGATTTTGATGTGGAAATTGAAAGGGTGTTGTTGATCCATGTGAAAATGTAAGGGATGTTGTGAGAGAGAGGTGGAAAAGAAAAGAACAGGGGATGGGAAATGATGGTGAGTGGGTATTTTGCATAGAAATGGAAGAACAGAAAGAAAGAAAGAAATTAGAGATTCGTTGTGGTGGGTGTAATTGGGGTTGCGTAAAGCTCCACTCAGCCAGCTTGAGAAACACCATTGATGGAGCAAATGGATGGGATGAAAAATAAAGTGACCCACTTTTCCTCTTTTTCTTCTTTCCCCTACTTTGGTTTTTGTCATTTTCCAATTTTCCTAATATAATACTCTTATTTAATACCATAAATAATTAAGCATGATGTGGCTGAGAGGGTTTCGAGATTTTATACAGATTTGAGAGTTAATTATTTACCTCAACAAGTGCATTTTGGCATTTTCTACACGTCATTCCTCTGTAGCCTATTCCAATTGCGGCCTTAATTTGATCATCATTTTAGTTAACATCTCCAACTTTTTTTTTTTATCAAAATTATACTTTCAAATTTTTATTCAATTTGAAATGAGTTGTTCTTTCTTTACATATTCCTATCTATTAATTTTTCAGTGCAATAATTATTTTGAATGGCTAAAATACAGCTCAAACTGACTTGACTGACCCCAACTAATAACTTAATTTAGCTGGTATTCCCACTCCATTATAGTGTTTTCCTTCTTGTAATGTTTACAAATCTGTCTGCTTACTTATTTTGAGCTTCCTTTTTATCAAGCTAAGTTCATAAATCATAATAAGCTCGCAATCTTAGTAAATTATGAATTGAAGGTTGTTACTAATATGCAGCAACATACATTTGGCATGCTACTATATATAGTTTAACAATTGACCTATTATATTGAACTATTTGATTTTGTTCCTCCCTTTATTTTAAGGTGATTCATTATAGCATAAGATGTGACACTTTGGCGACTTGATTACAATTCACAAAGTAGAAAACAATTATGACAATGAAAATCAGTTTCAACGGCTCGGCAATGACCCCAAATAGAGGGATCTGTAGCAGTTTCTAAAGGGGAGAATAAGTGGGTGGGGGTTTAGGGTGGTGCCATACACGTGTATTTCACCACTACTGCTAGTCTGCTACTATTACAATATACATATAAAGACAAGCTAGTATGCTGATTGTTGAATAGTTAAGCAGCAAATCATTACATATCCTCCTCTTTTAAGATTGCTTGTTCCTATAATCCTATGATTTCGCTCAAAATATGGCCTTAAATCTTCTAAATATCATTATTAATCCAATAAAGATTCCTCTTATCATAGGCTCATAGTTGGCTGGTTTTGTTTTTCCACTCTCATTATTTCTAAATGACCAAAATTGCACTGACCTACTACTGTTTTCCAACTATCCACTTATATGCATGGCAAAATACCGACACAAAAATGCCACAAAATATTTATTATTAAAAAAAATGACAAATTAATTCTTGACTTTTTTGTCCTTAAAGATTTAAAAATATATTTAAGTCTTGGATTTTTTCAAAATCTGAACATATCGATCCTTAAGTCAAATTTGTCCAATTTTAAAAATTTTTTTACGTGTGTATTCGTATCAAGCATACCAGTACAATAAGAGTCATGTTTGATTTTTTGTTGAGTCTGACAGACCCAAATAAATATGAGAGACTTATATATCTAAATTTTAAAAGGGTCAATGACTTAAATATATTTTTAAATTTTTGAACATTTCAATGTTTATAGATTAAAAAGTCAAATATTTATTTGTTATTTTCCCTCATTATTATTGTTGTTAGATTGCGGAGTGTTGGTAGGTTTCAATTAAGTGGAGTCTACAATTTTTTAAAAAAAATAATAATAAAGAAAGAAAATGGCTTCTTAGTTAAAATGAGGAGGGTTTTGCAACCCCAAAGAGGAGAAGAGAAAAATGGGAAAATGGCAGTTATAATGTGCTCTGATTATAATGTGTTTTGGTTAAACTGGTAAATTTGTTTTATTTTTTTTATGAAATTTTAGTATGTTATTCTTAGTGTAGAGATAATATTAGGATATAATTTATTAGTTATTTTTTTTTTATTTGAGATACTCACTTTATGGAGATTTATGTTGATTTTATCAATTTTGATAATATATTTTGTTGATTATTGAGATGTCCTAGTATCACTAGGAAGATTGTTTATGTACCCATTATTCTGATAGTGAAATATTTTACTGGACTAGGTCCCGTGAATTTTTTGTCCCTCTTTTAGGGATTTTTCCACGTTAAAATTCTTGTGTCTAATTATTTAATTTCTGTCGTTATATTGGCTATTTGTAGTATCTTTGGTATTGCCTATTTAATCGCACAAGTTGTGGAAAAATTATTTTTGGTGCTTCCGCTGTTAGACAGGTTCTTGTTTGAACCTTTGTTGAATTTTCCTAATAAAGTGGTATCAGAGTTTTGGTTGTTTATCTCTGTGCTGATTAAATAGAGAAAAATACTCATGTGCCAAATATCGTCAAATTGAATTCCCAAAATTATTCGATTTGGAAGCAAGGACCTGTATAATCATGTGGAGGGGGATAATAAAAATCCAAAAGTACTAAATCTGATGTTGAATGGAAGAAGTTGAATCAGAAGATAGTTGTTTTGATTAGGCAATGGCTTGATTTTAGCGTGTATCCACGTGTTGACACCGAAACGAATGTCCAAAAAATATAGAATAAATTGAAACAGTTATATAAGAAGAAAAATGTACAAAATAAAGCATTCTTAATTAGAAATCTTGTCAATATGAAGTATATTGAAGGAAAATGAATACTAAAAGAATTTAAATATTTTTTAAAATGAGACTAGTAAAAAAATTTTAAAACTTACAAAAAAGATATTCCCGCGTTGAGTGACCAAATAATTTAATTTTTATTATTTAATTTATATTTATGCTAAATCTTTTAGCAAAATATTAAAATAAAAAGAATTACAGAATAAATGAATATAATTCATTACATGCATTTTCCTAAAAAAAATTTAAATATTGATTTAAACAGATATTATTAATGAAATAATAGACAAAAAAAATATTTTTCTTCAAAATATGTAGCTAAAATAATTTAAGTATTTTTGAAAATGATATTAGTAAAAAAATGGCAAAACACCTCTTAAAAAATACTTTAGACACTAAAAGAATTTACGTGTAAAATAAATTATTGTGTATTTTGCTAAAAGAATTTAAATATTTTTTAAAATGATACTAGTTAAAAAAATTTAAAGCTTACAAAAAAGAGGTTACCGTGTTCGATAACCAAATAATATTTAATTTTTATTATTTGATTTATATTTATTGAAAATCTTTGAGAAAAATATTAAAATAAAAAATTACAGAATAAAGGAATATAATTCATTACATGCATTTTGCTAAAAAAAATATTTAAATATTTGTTTAAATAGATATTATTAACAAAGAAGTGAAATAATAGACAAGAAAAAATAATCTATTTCTTCAAAATATGTAGCTAAAATAATTTAAGTATTTTTGAAAATAATATTAGTAAAAAGAAATACCAAAACAACTCTTAAAAAACATTTTTGACACTAAAAGAATTTACGTATAAAATAAATTGTCGTATATTTTGCTAAAAGAATTTAAATATTTTTTAAAATGATACTAGTAAAAAAAATTAAAACTTACAAAAGAGAGGTTACCGAACACGGTAACAAAATAATTTAATTTTTATTGTTTAATTTATATTTATTGTAAATCTTTTAACAAAATATTAAAATAAAAAAGTACAGAATAAATGAATATAATTCATTACATGCATTTTGCTAAAAAATATTTAAAGTTGGCTCGAACTCCTTTTATCGCCGAACTCCTAATAATTCGAATCAAGTTGATTCGAATTACACCCTGATTTATTAAAAAAATTAATAATTTATTAAAAAAATTATTAAAAAATAATAATTTAAAATTAAAAATATATATATTTTATTTCATGCATTAAAAAAAATCTAACAAAATATTTAATTACGAGACTTTTTTTAAATATTAATGAGCTATCAATTCAAATTCCATACAATACTCTTTTGTCCATTTTTAATAGCTCGTGAATATTTTTTAATAAATTTTTTTAAATTATATGGTGAGATATTACATGATTCGAATTACGCATGGAAAGTTCAATCACTATGATTCGAATTATATGGTGAGCAATTCGAATTCTATACAATATTCTTCTGTCCATTCTTGATAGCTCATGAATACTTTTTAATAAATTTATTTTAATTATACCACAAAAAAATATTTTATTCTATGCAAAATAATTTAAAAATGGCTTAAAAGATGTTTGGAGTACTATCAAAATTTGTAATGACCTGGGGAGGTTAAGATATGGCTTTATGAAGTGGTTAGAGAGATTTTAGGAGCGGTTACTCATTTGAATGAGTGTTTATCTGCCAGCTAATCTCACTTCCGACTTCTTCGGACCAAGTCGTGGTTGATACCGACTTCCTATGTGAAGGTCGGCACTAAGCTAGGCTCTAATCCTTCAGATTAGGCCTTCTATTTGGACCTGGACCTTTATCGTTGGACCAGGGTATGAACAAAAATATTTTCTTTCATTTCTAAATTATTATTGACTATGTAGAGTATTTTATTTAAAATTTGAATACATGCATGTATTTACCTAAGTTATTAGAATATTAAAAATTTTTATAGTACTCCTAACATTTTTTAAGCTATTTTTTTATTGTTTTGCATAGGATAAAATATTTTTTGTAATATAATTTAAAAAAATTTATTAAAAAATATTCATGAGCTATTAAAAATGGACAAAAGAGTATTTTATGAAATTTGAATTGATAGCTCATTAATATTTAAAAAAAGTCTCGTAATTAAATATTTTGTTAGATTTTTTTTAATGTATGAAATAAAATATATATTTTTTAATTTTAAATTATTATTTTTTAATAAATTTTTTAATAAATTATTAATTTTTTAATAAATCAGGGTGTAATTCGAATCAACTTGATTCGAATTATTGTATGTGTGTAATTCGAATCAAGTTGATTCGAATTAGTGTGTGTGTGAGTTTTGTGTATAATTCAAAGCAATATGATTCGAATTATGTGTAGATTGAGTTCGAATCTAATTGATTCGAACTACATATAAACATGCATTGGTTGATTCATAAACTAAATTTTGGTTTGGCGGATTTACGTAAAAATTTCTTCCCCTTAGTTTATTTTAGTGTTTTGCCCAAATATTTAAATATTGGTTTAAACAGATATTATTAACAAAGAATTGAAATAATAGACAAAAAAAATAATCTATTTCTTCAAAACATGTAGCTAAAATAATTTTAAGTATTTTTAAAAATAATATTAGTAAAAAAATGACAAAATACCTCTTAAAAAACATTTTAGACACTAAAAAAATTTACGTGTAAAATAAATTTTTGTGTATTTTGCTAAAAGGATTTAAATATTTTTTAAAATGATACTAGTAAAAAAAAATTAAAATTTACAAAAAAGGGGGTTATCGTGTTCGGTAACGAAATAATTTAATTTTTATTATTTAATTTATATTTATTATAAATCTTTTAGTAAAATATTAAAATAAAAAAAAACTACAGAATAAATGAATATAATTCAGTACGTGCTTTTTGCTAAAAAAATATTTAAATATTTGTTTTAACAGATATTATAAACAAAGAAGTGAAATAATAGACAAAAAAAAATCTACTTTTTCAAAATATGTAGCTAAAATAGTTTAAGTATTTTTGAAAATGATATTAGTAAAAAAAATGGCAAAACACCTCTTAAAAAAGACTTTAGACACTAAAAAAATTTACGTGTAAAATAAATTGTCTTGTATTTTGTTAAAAGGATTTAAATATTTTTTAAAATGATACTAGTCAACAAAAATTTAAAACTTACAAAAAAAGGTTCCGATAACCAAATAATTTAATTTTTATTATTTAATTTATATTTATTGTAAATCTTTTAGCAAAATATTAAAATAAAAAAATTACAAAATAAATGAATATAATTCATTACATGCATTTTGCTAAAAAAATATTTAAATATTTGTTTAAACAGATATTATTAACAAAGAAGTGAAATAATAGACAAAAATATAATCTATTTCTTTTAAATATGTAGCTAAAATAATTTAAGTATTTTTGAAAATGATATTAGTAAAATAAATGGTAAAACACCTCTTAAAAAACACTTTAGACACTAAAAGAATTTAAGTATTTGTTTAATTCAAATATTGGTATAATCTTATTAAAATTTTATTTGATAATGATGATAAATGAGTTTTGAGTTAATATGTAAGTCGCTCGAAATAAAAATAAAATAGCATGACTCATTTAATAATGACAATAAAAAACTTAAATATAAAATAATAAATTTATTTTTAAAAAATTAATAAAAATTTAGTATTTGAAATTTAAATTAATTTTAATTACTAATATATTTAATTATAAATTAAAAATATATTTTAATTAAAATTTAATTAAATAATATTATTCGAATTAAAATATTGATTGAAAACTGAATTTCAAAAGACACATAAGATTTTTCATTGTGGCATAACCGCATAACATTACAATGACTTATTACATTTTCCAAGATATTACATTCTCAAGATATTACATCTTCCAAGATATCACATTCTCAAGATATTACATTTTCCAATTACATTATGTTTGTTGATTCATTGTTGCACTTGTTTAGCACTATTTCGGTTTTTTCTTTTTTTTTCTTTAAATATATTTTACTTCTAATTTTATTTTGTTGTCTGATTTTGTCGAGCCTCTTCTTTTACTTAGACTTTTTAACACCATTTCTTGTTGCTTTCTATTTGATTCAAATTCGTGGCTTTTTTGTTACTTAGGATTCATTGTTGCTATTATTGATTATTGATGAGGTAATTCTGAATTGAATAGATGTCTTTATTTTTTATCATGTTGAGTGTTATATTATTAAAATTTATTTTAATCACTAGATGATAGATTAAGTATGTATGTATGTGTCAATAGGTTGATTAGATGGTTGCTGGATTGATGGATCTAATTGCAATCTTGCTCTTATTGTTACATAGAAGGTTAACTGATATGATTCAAGATTTAACTTTTTCGTTGGCCAAAGTACCAACTAAGATTTAAGAATAGAGAGATAAATATTTATTTACTTAATATTCTTGCTGAGTTGTGTAGTTAGCATGACTTATATGCTCTTAAACTTTGAGTTGATTTATTGATTTGGACACATATATCATGGTATGAATTGTTCTCTTCATTATTAGAATGTATAACTTGGCTATCTTTTAATGAATTTTTTTTTTATTTTCAGTTGTGTTGATTATTGAACTTTTAAACTTCTTTAATTATTGTATTTAAATTCTTTTTGTCCTTAAATTTCATTAAACCAATACTTTATTAGCTATTGTGTATTTGTATTTGTTGATTGCAATGTTATGATTTTGTGAAATAGTACCGTAGTATTTTTTTTTTTGAATTGATTAAAATTTGCACTGCCTATGTTTAACATTTAAACTCTCACTTTCTCAGTCCTAGGCAATTGAATCGAATCAACCACTGCCTATGTTGCATCTAATAAGAGTTTTTGGAGTATCCTCATCTTTGGTCCTTTATAATTTATTTATTATTTTATTCTAAAACGGTTTTTTATGGTGTGCAACTTCCTTTGTTGATTCTAGTCCAGAACAGATTCTACATTTTATCAAACACAATCAGTCCTACACTCAAGCTTGCAAACCAAAGTTCAATCCAGAATAGAATATGCCATTTGCATCTTTCAACAACAGCCCTAACCTTGGCCTCTTAGATCAAAATAGCTAGCCCCATAGAAGATGGAAAAACTATCAGCCCCAACCTTGGCCTCTTAGATCCAAATAGCTAGCCCCATAGAAGATGGAAAAACTAGCTGGAATTTTGTTTTTGATGATGGAACTTTGATGAGGTAATAGTCATTATGTATTTTTTTTTTTTTTGAATAAGGTATTATTTGAGTTTGATTGTGTATACATGTAATTGTGTGATGATGTGTTGGGTATGCATGTGTAGCAGGTATGTGTTTTGGTGACCCTTTTGTTTCCTATTGAATAATACAAAAATGCATGTCTGCTATTAGTGTTTGGTTTGTGGCTGATATGTTGTTATTTTCATTTTCCTAAAGAAATGGCAGCACGAGATCAAGCGCCGGGCCCAAATCAATATAATTGTAAGTTTTTTTAATATTAATGCATTACTATTATTAGACTTTTGTTCTTTGGTACAATGAACACTTAATTTGAATTTTAGTATGGTGTAATATAGGTTCAATTGTGCAGTGATTTTTTAAGGTTGTTTGAAGAACTTAAATAAATGGTTTGTGTATGTTAAGAGTGTGTCAAGGTAGAGATAGAGTAGACTAAAGAATCAAGTCTACCAATGAAATAGACACAGAATACAAAGGGTGAGGGCACTTTAGCCTAATTCCACTAGGATTTAACTTAAGTTCCCTGGAGGGTCCACTATCCTTAAGTGTGTATTTCTTTCTCTGATAAACTGATAAAGCTTAATCACTGAGATAACATTGTATTATTGCACAATCAGGGAGGGGAATATCCCCAATTCCCAAGAATTACAATGAAAGAAACTATCCAGAGAATAGCTCTCTGTTGTAACTAATCAAAACAGAAAATTCATCTTAACAAACTTTCCTTCCTAACTTCTATTTATTCAAATGTTGCTGGCTGTGAAATGTAATTAATGTAGAGTAATGATCAAATTAGGTGCTGATTGATGATTTTGGGGCTCATACTTTGTTTTGCTGATTGTTGTCTGTGATTAAGTGAATATTGAATTTGAACTTGTGCGAGATATATGATTCTTGGGCTGATTTGTGTCCTTGTGAGTTTAAGATTGGGGATTTTTCTGTTTTGATGTTGTCTTAAGGTTAGAGGATTTGATCAATTGCTCGTTTAATCTTAAGTGTTACTCTTTTAATTTCCTGCTATTCCCAATTTAACAAACCGAGAAAAAGTATATTTTTACCAAACCAATTTGCATCAACGGGTGAAGTAGCAGCGGTTGACAGGTTTCGGTTTTGAGTTTATGTTCAATTGTGACTATCCTAAAGTCATTGTAGTCATGCCATTGATTAATGCTTTAATAAATATATATAATGCCACCACATTATTTTTTGGTCTTGAAGATGTCCTTATGTTGAGGGGTGGTAAACCAGTGTTCATTAAGGATAAAAAAAAATTATACGATGACGCGCAATGCATAGAGTTGGTTGGTGTCCCATTGGCGGATCACCCTAAACAAAAAAATGTTATTGATCTAAACCGGCTATCAGAATTTGCAAGTGCTCCGGTTGACAATGACCCACATTTATTGCTTCGGAAGTGTCGGGCAGCTGCATTGTTGGCGATTGGATCTATGATAATGCAGGATGCATCAGCGAACATAATCTCATCCAAATTCCTACAATTGGTTGAGAATGTAGATGACATTAAGGGCTATGCACACGAGTCTTCTCAAAATAAAGAGAGACCGTAGTGGATCCACCAACGTTCTTGCAGGTATATAAATATTATTCAAACATGGATAATTTTTTCTATCTTAAGATTTTCCCTCAGTTCTAATTTTCTTGCAGGCATTTATTTTCTCCCATCTACCTTCCGTTATGCATGTATGCTATAAAGATATTCATCCTGTAGTACATCAGGGGTTCCCACTTATGTGGAATTGTTACTCACTTTTGACGAATAAGATAATATACAACACGAAATCTCGACTGGAGCCTTCTCATGATGCATTTCGTATGGTGACTGATGATCATGTAAGAAGCTTATTTATTTTATTTTATATGTTATCTTTTTTAACTTTTTAAAAATTAATTGACCTTTTAATATTAGGTTGTGTGGAACCATCAGGGGTGTTTGCCCAACAAAGGACAGTTGGTAGATCCATTACCGCTGTCATTTGTGGCAATTATGCGCTATCCCATCGTCCACATGTAGCGTATCAGCAATTCCTCGATGGAGAGCCACACTTTCAGCCAGAGTGGCTCGATGCCTTCAGATTGATCCGCGGCCGAAGAAGATAATGGAGGATGCTATGCATCAAAGTTTGATTGCCTCATGGGACTCAAGAAGCACTCGTTTGATAACTGAGGCACTTTCCATTTAAACTTTCTAATAATCATATCTTACTATGTAAAATCTGAAATTTTGGGTACTTATTAGTAACCTAGCTACATGCAGCAGCCTTGACTAATTAGCTTAATCATAGACTTTACTTAGAAAATTATTATTACCTAATTCCGCTCCTTACATAGCCATTGGTATCTAGAAGCAACACAGCATGAATTTATTTGTCTGTTTTGTTCTGTTTTATTTTTTCATTTTTCATTTAATTTAAATGACAGCTGCAATATATAGAGTATGTTATTGTTAGTATTATGCAAGTCAAAGGTTTGTCACACGTCATATATCAAATATCATAAATGAAAGGTTGAGGGTTGTATACAATAATAGTTGAGCAAACGAGAAGTAAGTCAAGTAACCTGAATATGATTATACTTAATAAAACATAATTTACATTAGGAGAAATGTTAGGATTAATATATTTTATTAATCTCAGTCAATACTTTGAAATAATATTTTACTTTTATATTATTAAAATTTAAAATTTAGTACAAAAATATTTTATTAGTCAAATATTAATTAAAAATAATAAATTTTTGAGAAAATACCATTCTTCTCTCCTGTGAGATACTAAAATGAATTTTTCTTCTCTTTTATTTATAAAATGTATATTCTCCTTTTTTATAACTTTTAAAAAACTTTCTTTTTAATCCCTATTAAATTTTGTGTTAATTAATATTAATTTTATCTATTTTTTAAGAAAAAATAAATTATTTTTTATAAAAATATCCTTTAGCAAAAATTTTATTTTACATTTTGCTTACCAAAATTCTCTTTAATAAATTATTTTTTTATTGATTAAATTGTATTTTTATCAAATTTTTTTCTAAGATATCTTTCAATAATTTTTTTAATTATTAAATTATAATTTTACCAAAATTTTCGTTAACAATTCTTTTATATTTTACTATTAATTTTTCGATATCAATATATATTATTTTAATATTAAAAAACTCTTAATAAGATTATTTTTCATTTTTTTTTTAAAATAAATAAAGTTAACATTAGCTAACACAAAAAAATTTAAAATATATTAAAATGAGATTTTTTTAAAAATTAGAAGAAAAAAAATATATTTTATAAATAGAGAGAAAGGAAGTGTCATTGGGAGGAGAGTGATATTTTCTCTAAATTTTATTGGTGATGTAATAGCTACTATTACGTTAATATATCTTTTTATAATATTAATAGGTTTTTGTGATGTAAGGAACAAATCAAGTTGATCTGACTGTAGAATATTGGACAAAAATTGGGTTTACTCAAATTAAGATATCCTCGGATAGACTCAGTTAAGGATAATGGCCGATTAAAACATATTCAATAGTAGTTAAGCCTGAAAGAAAAATATGTTGAATATCTTCCTAAAAATGTGCACATTCTTCATGTGGAAAAGGACGTAATTGGTACATTCACCTATTCGATAATGCAGCTTAGCTTGAACTTATATATATATATATATATAGAATCTGATGAACTCTTTCACACTAAACCACTCTGAATAATTTTTATCTAATTAAATCGTCTATCATGCTTAATGGCTGCTAGTGATAATTTAGAGAGGACACGGATGCCGGGCCGTTGACTTTACAACCTAAATAATTGATGATTGACATACACATCCAGCTTTGATGAATTGCCAAAATAAAAATATATATATAGCGTTTAGCGTAGGCACATGAAGAAGACAACATTTTGTTATTTCTAGTTAGGGAAGCTTAATGTCTTGGTTATTTTTTTTAAAGAAAATGTTTAATAACATAAAAAATTAGTTAAAAAAATCAAAATTTATCTTATTTATTAATTAATAAATACTAAATAAAATAATTTTGATTTTTTTCTCTCTTTATTTAGTATTATTTTTTTAAATAAAAGTATTTTAATTGATAATTGATGTCCTATATCCTTAAAGGTCATCATAAATTTATAACTTTTGTAGTATATAGTAAAAACTCACTTGATTTCATATGTGAAGTTTGTTAATAATTAAAAATTATTGGATACTAATTTAGTTAAATAAGA